>NC_056681.1:106440306-106740306 GCF_018350215.1 Panthera leo
CCTGAGCCAAAGTTAGATGCTCAACTGACTGAGCCACCCAGGCGCCCCTCACACTGCATTTAAAGTTTTAAAATATAACTATGAGTTATTTACAAAAGGCACATATATTGATACAAAACTAAAAGCAGTAAGTTGAGAGAAAAGAAACACTTTATGAACTATATCCAAAAGAAAGATTGTTCAGCTATGTTAACATCAGATGAACTAGGCTTCAGTGAAGAAAAAAATATTAACAGTAAGTAGCGGAATTCCAAATGATAAATATGTACCAGGAAGTTAGAGTCATTTAAAATTTATATATACACAAAACATGACCACAAAATGTAGAAAGCAAAAAATAACGGATCTATGAGAAGAAATAGTAAACTGTGCAATTACAGGGGAGATTTGAACCAGAGTTAATATTTTATAGAACAAGATGGAAAAATCGATATAATATGAACATAAAACATAAGAAAATGAATATTACTAGTGAAAAGAGTTCCCTCAAAAATTTCTTATGCAATAACTAAGGTCTATGAAAAAGAAATTATTTTATTACATAACAGAATATGGTATCTTCTTCTATTTGTGGTTATAGTGTAAAAGAGTGAAAATTCAGCATTATCACACATTAGATATGATACAAAGTTGGCATCAGGGCCAAGTTTAGAATAGCTGTGTATCCATCAATAAAATGAACAAGGACTGAAAGTAAAATTTTTGAGACCTCACCTCCTTCATTCTTTCCATTCTCTTTTTCACTCTGTGAGCACTGTGTACTCAACTACCCTGAATCTGTTAGTAACTTGACAGAATCAGACCCTTTTTAGCTTAGCACAATCTTTAATAAAAGCACATTTATTATTGCTTCACCCACTGCTTCTTAAGGCAAAATTCCATCAATAACGGACTATTCCATTTTCCGGTTTTCAGCTTTATTAGTTTCCAGCCAAAACTTAATCACGATTTAAGGTCAATGAATAGAGTCAGTCTAACCCTTGAGGGAGTAAGAGCAACAGATAAATGTGACTTGGAAAGATTCCTATCACTGCCGTTAGGACTATAGAAAATAAGATAACAGCTAGATGTTTAAAGACTTTAACACCTCGATAGCCTGGCTTGCTTATAATACGGAAAAGTAAACCCAGCTAGGGCCAGTCAATGCAATTACAAATAAAAAGGAAAACTTGATTGTTTTTCCATGCATGAAAACATTAAGAAAATTAGTCTTTCCCCCGTGGTCCAAGTCCTGACTGTAATTATAGATAGCAGGGATTTTTAGTTACTATAAAATATGGGAGTGCTTTTATATTGCTACTAACTATATAGCTGATTATTAAAGGAGCGTAAGAAGGCTGTGGTGTAATGAGTGCGCTTCTGAAAAACAATAGGGAGAACGCCATTCCCGCATAATACTGTTGGTCTTGCATCATTAACTTGAACACACAACTAGAGAGGAACATGTCTAAACTAGCCAGCTACCATTCTAATACTTATTTCCCATGGCTCGTTCTATCACTACCTGCTCTTTCATAAAAAGAGGGAAATGCCGGTATTTAGTGCTGTAGTTTAAAAACTGTTTAGAATACTATTTTTCTGTAACCTGGTGCAAAATGTTCTCAGCTGGGTAGGAAAAAGAGGCTCTTGCTTTACATTAGAATATTTTTAGAAACACAATGGAAACTTGAGAACAGAAGTAGATAATAGATATCAAAAGAAACGTTCTGAATCTAAAAAACATGCATTGGAACTTCAGTCAGAAGGAAAATAAAAAATCATGAATTACATTGTGGACCATTCAAGGAACTTTCCTATATTCTTAGTGATTATTGTTACTGGTTTTACAACAGTCTGCATAATACTGGACACACAGGACTAAATGGAATATTATTAGATAACAATTTGCCTCCTACAATTCCTTTAAATTTACGCTGAGGGCCTACGCTTTCCCCTGCTCCCTGATTGACATATAAGGCAGGTCTAAACAGCTTTTCTGGTTAATGTTAGGTAGTAAAAACTATTCTCCAATCTCTTCAATTCACATAGCATAGTTTCAATTTATTAATCTACTGTTTAGGTCTGAATAATAGTGATTGTTTCCATCTTGCTTTTAAGTTAAAACTTCTCCAACTTGCTTACTATAAATGAGAAGATGGAGAAAGGAGTATGTATTCCCCTCCCATTTCTGCAAAATACCTCTATTCCTTGTTCTCTGTCTTGTTAATTACAGTGTTGGGCCCCCATTGTGATTGGAGCAGTGGGAGGGAAAGAGGAAATGGTAGCAAGAAAGTTTCTAATGATTTGGTGTCACTTGGAGATCTACTGCTCTACACTTGACAGAAGTTTCAGCTCAGTCTTTCTAGAAAACTTCCCATCACTTTGACCACTCAACTGGGGTTCCCTAAACAGTGGTGAACTCCTCTCTAGTCTCACTTTTCCCTTGTGATTTCTTTCACATATCCTAGGCAACTGTCATCATGTTCAACTTCTTTTTACCGAGAACTTGGATATGTTAAAAAATACCCAATGTGGCTGTGTGCGTGCCTTTTCTTTCCTTTCGCTCCCTCCCTCTCTCTCCATGCATACATGCTTTCACTACCATGAAATCCTGAAAAATTTGTGAATTCAGGCCAATCCTTACACAATGAAAAGCGTTCCTTTTCTCCACCATCAAAGCAATTGGTTAGTCACTCAGTGTACCTTTAGATTTCTTTGTTGTGTGTGAAACACCAGTTCCTTCTGTCCCACAAATTAAGATGGAACCATACAGGATGCTCCGGTGCTTCCCAGTTAAATTCCTTTTCTTATGCTTGAGGTGAGGGACAAGCCCTCCTCTGGCCCTTTTCAATAGATGTTGTGATAGGCAATCTACCAATTATCTTTGCCAAAATAGCACCACCTCTAACGACCTCGAGCCCTTTCATCTCCTTAATAGGGATGAAGGTTTAAAAGTCATAACTGGTTGAAAGACACTTCTGGAATTACATCCTTTCACCTCTCATTGGAATGTGGTATCTACCTTCATGGTACATCAACCACAACTTCCCTTTTACGTTGTGTTACGTTAACACTGATGTTTTAATTGTTCAAATAAAGACTAGTTGGACACAACTAATTTCACCTGAGAGATTCTTATGGAACACATGTATTAGATTAATCTCAGTTTTGGCTAGACATTCAATGAACAAAAATATGTAAAGCGCTATGGTATTTTTATTACCCTCCTTAGTTGTAGCAGTGCTCTGAAAAATAAAGAATTATACTTGGGCATTTTACTGAAATCTGTAATTGCAGAGCTTTTTGCTAGCATTTTTTTTTTTAGTTATTCCATAGTCCATTGCTATTTATAAAGTGAGTGAATAATTAGTCGAAGTTAGTAGTTCTTGTCTTGAAGAAATAAAAAAGTTCTGGGAAACTTGGATGCACTCAATCCTTGGGATACTTCTTACCCCTAAACAATTGTCCCCATTGTACCTCCACAATAGTTGTGTCATGTTTTTTCAGATTATGCATGCACAGACTAGTAGGACCAAATTCAAGATGAGTTTTTATAATGATGAGTGCATAATATTAGGTCCTTTTGCCAAGGATAGTTTTGCTCTTTAGATGACAGGAACCACAAAATACCACACGCTAACTGGGTCCCTGAATAACACTATGTTCAGAAATTCCTTACAAATTCATTAATGTATTTTCCAGAAAGGTTTGGTAGAAAGGTGTCCAGATCATTCTTCTAGTCACAAGAGAAACTAGTAAAGAAAATTGCTGACAGTAAAGACTGCAGGGCTAAATCCAAGAAACCTGGATTTTCCACTTCATGAAAGTGTCATCTCACACAAGACATTTAATTTCCTTGGACTTCATTTTTCTTGTTTTCCAAAATGTTTAATAATCCTACACAGCCTGCTTCACAGATGACAAAGTAAGTACCAGGCATAAAAGGGCTTTGAAATTTTAATAAAAAATTATATCACTTTATTCAGTTACTATCACCATCGTTGCTGTCTCTATTCTTCAGGCTTTACTTAAATCCCAGTACGGGATATTATATCTTAAGTTTTAAAAAATAATCTAAATGTCTTGAAATTGGTGACTTATGACCAGTTGTGACTCTGTGACTGGTGATTTTTCCAAACAACAACAACAACAAAAGTCCTACGATACTACAGATGAGGCGGGGGGAGGCGAGGGATCAGAACTTGCTAGTTTGATACTATATATACATTGTAGATATAGCTCTCATTACCGTTTTTGAAAGACCTACTAAAATCTGTCATTCTATTTCTTTTATGGTTGTCGTGACCAAAGTTACTCATCTGTAGCTGAAGATTCAAATGTATTTTTGCATCAGTAAAGAGACTACTAATGCACAGGCAAATTATATCTATTTTGACAGGAAACTCAGTGTATCGAAAGAATGATTTTGGATTAATCTAGAACAGGTCACCTAAAGCAAGTGCTAGGAAAGTAAAAAAAATCAACAACACTCAGTAAAGCAGTAAAGTTAGTACATTTCCTCTAGTTTTCAATGTCTTTATTGAAAACAGATGTAAAATTGGAAAAAGATCCAACCCCAAATGTGTAAGCCATGCCAAAACCTCAAAACCACCAAAGGTATAAAACCACGTCCTATTTAATTGAGGCTGGATGAAGAATGATAGTAAAATATTGCTTGAGGTTTTAACATGGAGCTTTCCTCAAGCCAGGAGAAAAAACAACCCCAGATGTTCAGATGGCGCACACATTTCCTTTTCTAACGTTCTCATGTGGCCTTCTAGTTAATTGTTTATAGCAGCTCTAACTACAAAAAGAATAACATTTGATTTTGGAGACTGTTCCCAAAGATGGATGTTTGGATGTATAAATCATACTTTTCTCACTTAAACTTTGAATCTCATAGGAGTAAAGTGATGTAGCTTCCTGGAACCACAAAATGAAAATAATTCTTAAATCATAGCAACTTGCTGTCTGGCTAAGGAAGCACCACTTGAATAGTTGTTTATCACAACCTTCAGTTAAGGAGGGGTCTAATTAAGACCTAGCTAAGACTCTAATTTATTTCATTAGAGACATTCAAATCAAGAGACTTAGTCTCATATATATCTCCTGCTTATGACGAATATGCAACTAGGTTCCACTTCATGAAATGTTTATATTGTCCTTTATTTCCAAATGAACTAAGCTGTAGAGAAGCCAGGGTTAAAGGTATGACCTATTTAAGTTAGCAAGTGTAGTAACCTGTTTTTTAAGAAATATTCTAACTGCTATCACTGTGTATAATCAATTTACTATTTTTTTTGTTTTTATCTATGGGCATAGCATCATAAAAGCACAGACATTGTCAAAATTATAAGGTAAGCTAATGTGATGTATTACTTTTAGGAAGCCACTTTGTTTTCTAAGATTTTCTCTCTCTGGCATATGGGTTGACCGTCAGGAACAAAGTCAAAGAAGCCTGAATTACCTGCTGATGTCAGACTCAGAAGGGATTATTATCTAAAACATTCCATTATCATCAGGACCTGTTTAGAATTGTGTGTGACTGAGTATGTGTGTATGTGTGTGTGTTTGGTGGTTCTTTCTTAAAAGACAATTATTTCTCAGGAACATACCCACTCAAACCTGATTCTAGTTCTTTGAAAAACCTAAAATTTAAAATACTTTTTTAGGGGTGGCACTCTCAAGGACCACCATTATTCCCTGGAGAAAATTCAACTGCTAACCTTTTCTGTTTATTTCTTTTACCCAGAAAGAGTTGCTACAGGGAAACTTTAAGTAATAGTTTAAAATAGTTTTATGTAATAGTTACATTATTATTTCTGTCATTAAAAAAATCACTACAAACTTAATGATGTAACCAATACAGATGTACTCTCTTACAGTTCTGGAGATTAGAAATCCAAAGACTAAAATCAGGTGTGTACAAAGCTGTGTTCCTCTCAACAGGCTATAGAGAAGAGTCTGTTTCCTTGCCTTTTCCAAACTGTAGAAGGGCATGTGTTCCTTGGCTCAAAGCCCCTTCTTCCGTCTATACAGCCAGCATCTTGTCATATCTTTGAGTCTGACCCTCACTTTTTTCCCCTCCCTCTTTCACTTACGAGGACCCTTGTGATTACAATGGATCTACCCAGGTAACCTAGATCTACCCATGGTAACCCCCCCCCCCCATGTCAAAGTCAGCTAATTGGCAACTTTACTTCCATCTATAAACATAATTCCTCCTTGACATGTAATATAATATATTCAGAGGTTCCAGGGATTAGGACATGGACATTTTGGGGGATAGAAGGAATAATCATTCTGCTTACTATAATCATCAGTCAAGGGAACATTCCTGATATGGTTTCCAGAGACAAGCCACATACTTGAATTTTCTCTAATGCTCACATACTTTGACTTAATTTAGGAATTTTGGATTAGATATTCTATTTCATATGTGATTCCCTATTTCTGGGTTATAGTTCTTTGGCACCAAAATATATTGCTTATTATTATTTCTTAATTTATCAGAATAATCAACAAGAATTAAATAACAGAATAAGTGGGTTTATCTTTTGTTTGAAGTGCCTTCTTTTTAATATTGTTTTTGTAATTTTAATATCTATTTTGCAGTTTCATGGTGCTGTGCACCAAGAGGAACTATTCTTTACCAAGATGCCCTCCTTTTAGGGACCTTCTGAGGTGATGTGGCACATACAACATAACTATTGTAAACAACAGTTAATTCATTTGAAATGCTTTTCTGTGCTACCTTTATGTTTGTGAGTCTGCATGTCTTGAGTCTCCATTGTGTGCTGTGTGCTTTATAAGCAATTTTTCCCTTATCTCTATAAACCACCTTTTATAAGTGATGTGGCTGAGACTCGGAGATATTAGGACATTTGGACAAGATCACAGGCAATATATAGTGGAGACGTGAATCTGGTTCTACTTTAGATAATTACTTAACCAATAATACACTCTACCAAAATCTAAGACAGGGAATTAAAAAAAAAAAACTAATTGTAGTTCTGGAGAGGAGTAAAGAAATAGCAATGTCTTTTTAATAAAGGTAATGCAAAATTTGAAGATTGGGTGTTCAACATTGCATTTATGAAAGAGACTGGGAAGAATTCAGGTTTATGAGAAAGCCACTGAATTCACCTACTAACCTACAGAAGAGGAGTATTGGCATGATGATGGTCAGAAGGCAAACTCCAAGGAGTTCAAGGAGCTCTTTGATAGGAAACGTAGAGATAAAAATTCGATGTCACAATGAAAGCACTGAAGGGAAGGAGAGGGAATGGACAGCAAATAGAAGGCTGGAAGAAAAGCATCTGTTGAAGCTATACAAAGAAATGAGATGGAATTAAACAGTTTTGAGATTGAACCTTGATTCTATTTAATAGCCATATGTTTGACCATTCAATTAACTTGTTTGGGCTGCAGTTTCCCACCTGAAAAATAGGGACAATAATAACTCATTAATATTGTTACAAGAATAAGTACCTGATATTAGATATGTTTAGTCCTGGAGGATTTAAATCGTGAAAGACAATGGTCTTGCTTGAAGGCAGAGAGTCTCACTGATGCCATCTTTGCCTATTGTCCTGTCCCTGTTTAGTCACTTCTGAAAGCCCTGCCAAGAAAGAATGCAGGGCCATAGAAATGCTCCTCCAAATAGACAGCATTATTAGATTTCTGCGACTTGATTGGCTTCTTAGCTTTGCTATATTTATAGGTGGTCCTGTGTGCAGTTGTGTAAAGGTGAAGAGTGGCACTGGTGTTTTCCCTATGGCAGTGACAGTCTGTCAGGAGACTCATGGTCAGTTGGGCCACATCTGATCTCCCTTCAAGTGAAAAAGCTACTGCAACAGTTGTAGTTTATCCCAAAAGGAAGGCGACTTAGTCTAGTCAACAATGGGACCGTGGTAAGGGTAAGCTATACAGTTCTTTCTTTTCTTTGATTTCATGAGAAATGACCACACAGAATCAGCAGGACTCCTCATTGTGTTCTCTTATCTGGTCTCATGTAAGATACCATGTGACTTTCCATTAAAAATTAGCACTAAAGGGGCACCTGGGTGGCTCCGGGGGTTAAGCGGCCGACTTCGGCTCAGGTCATGATCTCGCGGTCCGTGAGTTCTAGCCCCGCGTCGGGCTCTGTGCTGACAGCTCAGAGCCTGGAGCCTGCTTCAGATTCTGTGTCTCCCTCTCTCTGACCCTCCCCTGTTCATGCTCTGTCTCTCCCTGTCTCAAAAATAAATAAACATTAAAAAAAATTAAATAAATAAATAAATAAATAAATAATTAGCACTAGGAAAACTCTACTGCCCCTATTGACATCATAAGATATCTTTTATCAGACAAGGATAAAATTCGAGACTACCCGATTGCTTACTTTTTGTTTTTGTTTTGTGCTTTTTTTTTCTTATGGCAAACTCATAACTAAGCAGAACACTTCAGTGAAGTAACTGTTATTTTGAGTTCATTGTAGGATTTTGTTTTTAAAATTCATATGGTTGTGCGAAGTGGAAAAAATGTGTAATTATATATACAACATAATTAGGACTAAAAAAGATACTTAGAAAAGAACTATAAGGAATTAGCAAAATATTAGCAGGGGTTGTGCTTGTATCATGGGTTAAAGGTTATGGGTTTTTTAATACTTGTATTCAATAATTTGAGTATTTTATATAAAATAAAAAGGATTAATTCCATATGACTTTAAGGTTCTCTTACTGTAGTTTAATTTACACATTCCCTTTACTTATTTTGTTATTTTTGTTTATGTTTTGTTTGCCTTCTCGAATTACTGTTCTTTGGAAGCTAGCATGGAATAAATTATGTTTATAAAACAAAATGTTTTATTATGTAAATATTTTTGTATAAACCAGAGATACATCATTGAATGTTATGTTAATGTTTTTTAGCTTGGTTATAATTTTAAAAGATCTGTCACATTGTGTTTGAGAGTAGGAAAATAAGAAAAGGCAAATGGACAGAAGTCAATTCAAAGAAAACAGAAAAGTCTAGTTGGAGAACTTTTTAGTACTAGATAACCCAGCCTCTAGTATTTGTTCTCGTGATGAATGTTATTTAAAAAAACAAAAATGTGACTGCAGGGAAGCTTCATGGGAAATCAGAGTATTGCCATCTAAATGTTATGATTTAAGGTAGTGGGGGAGAGTCCCTTCCTGTCCTAAATCAGTTAACTTCTCTTCTGGCCTGCTGTACCAGTTGAGAGAGAGAGAGAGAGAGCGAGAGAGAGCGAGAGAGAGCATGCCAAAGAGAAAAAGATGAGAAGAAAGGAGGTAATAGTCTTGCAGCCTTACATTTGGTGGAAATGATGAAGAGTCATATAATTATTCTGAAGATAAAAGATAGAGGGTGTTAATCTGAAGGAGAAGAAGGTTGTAAAGAATAACTTTTCTTGGCTTCTTCCTTCTATATAGCTTTTTTTTTTTTTTTTGGTAAGAATTTGTCAGTGTTCTAAGAATTGATTATAGAGGCAATAGAATACGTGGAACTTATGTTAAATAGCTGAGTGGTTGTGTGGGAAACATTCTTTAAAAAAGAGTCTAATTGGATTTGCATATGAGTCTGAAAGTCTAGCCATTGAATAGAGTACTGATTTTGTCTTCCAGTGTGTTACATATTATTTTTCATGTGATGTTACTGGTAGATGTAAAGAGCATTCTATTGATGTCCTTGTTCAAGGTTATAAAAATATTGACTGTGAAAGGGCTTTACATCTCCATATGGGATTTTCTTTTGGTTTTACATTTCAATATGCCATCAGTTGGTCTTTTGGTTAATCAGCTACTAATATTTCTAACTATACAATCATTGATGCTATGAACATTTTGTAGCTGTCAGAGCATTGCTGAGTTCCTGCTGCGTTTATGATACTTTACTAGAAAAAAGTATACATAGCTTAAATAGTATGAGTTAAAGACTGTATAACAAGAACAAGTTTAAAAGTATTAAAGACCAGAATAGGAAGAAATATCTTTTATTTCAGTTGCTCCAGGGTAGGAGATATTTGAATTGAGTCTTGAAGACTGGGTGGTTTTGAGTAAACAGAAATAGAGGAGGGGGGATTTCAGAAAGACAAATGTACCAGCAAAAGATTGAGGTGGTAGAACACGAGACATTTTCAGGAGATTTCAGGTAAGGCAAGGAAAATTAATTAAATAACGTCCACAAGATCAGTTAGCAAATAAATGGTCAGTTTGGGGAATGTTTACCTTAAACATAAACCCATATACTTTCCCTTTCCTTTGCTATCTCTCCCTTGTTTACTTTTGAGAAAGGAGGGAGGTACTCAACCAACCCATGTGGCACTACATTGTTCTAGGTATGTTATGCAGAACAGATTGCAAGAGAACGTCCTTAAGGAACTCTGGTAGTAGTTCACACCTAAAGGAGCAGCTTTTAGCCATTTATTTGAAAACCACCTGTCTTTCCTACCAAAATATTATTATTAAGATCCACAGGCCAGCTCCTCATTTATCCATCTTTATTTGGCTGTTTAGACGGTGTAAATTTTTCTATATTTATATAATGTCACTAGCAATGTGGGCATTCTTTAACAAGCTCTTTTAAGACCTGTCAATTAAGGTGGAAAACAATCTAGTCACTGGATAACACGATAATCTCTGAACGGGGATCACTTTGCCCATGTTTTCTAACAATGAAGATTAAAGTGCTGTCTTGAATATAGCCATCGCTTTTTGGTCCATCCACAGCTCCAGAGAGCATTTCTATAATTCATTGTCTGAGTGGAAAATCTCACAAGGGAGCTTCGTTATCTTTTTTGACCTAATTATACAACAGAAACTTTTCTTAAAACAAAGTGGTGTTTGGGGCTGAGAGACCTCAAAAATATTTTTGGTTATGAAAAGCACAAGGAAGAGCATAAATATTGAGAAGTAGGAGATCTTGAATTCAGGACCTTCTAATTTGCAGAGGTAGTTAAGAAAAGTCATTACAATTCATTCTAATTTTCCTCATTTAATTAGAGATAACGTTATTTCCAGGGCTCACATCCAAGATTTGTACATGTGCCCTGAAATGTTTAAACTGCTCTGCAAATATTGTTAATGTATTGACTAAAATAATAAGCAATGTTATTTTAAGAGTAAGAAACCCACATAGCACTCACCTTACATTTAAACATATAGACCTTGTTCAATCTCTTTTGGTCCCTCAAAGATACTGTTTTGAAGTATATTACCAATTAAGGGGAGCAGTATGCTCAGAAAACTTAGGTTGGATAAAGGTTCGGAAATACTTATATAAAAGTTCTTTAAATCTGAATTTTGAAACTTTTGAGTTTTCTACTTTAAAATGTCATTGTATGGTGTGCCTGGGGGGCTCAGTTGGTTAAGTGTCTGACTCTTGATTTTGGCTCAGGTCATGATCTCATGGTTCCTTGAATTGCACCCCACATTGGATTCTGCACTGACAATGCAGAGCCTGCTTGGGATCCTCTCCCTCTCTCTCTGGCCCTCCCCTGCTCATGTGCTTGCTCTCTCAAAATAAATAAACTAAACTAAAATAAAATAAAATAAAAATAAAAATGTCATTTTATTACTGTTAGCTATATTGGCTCCTTTGTTCACAGCATTCAGCAAAGCTATGTAAAAGAAGACATGTTCTAAAATTGTTGACAAAATTTTCTGACGGGAATAAAAAAACATATTATCTGTAGCATTAGAAAAGGTGCAAATTTAAGTAGCATGACTCCTTCTGTTCTCTAGTTTAAGAAATAAAATCGATAAAATCTTCCTCTCCTGTAAACTTTTTTTGAATTAAAATGTTGCTTGTTAGAGAACAATGCTATGATTTAAAATTTTTCACTTGAAAAATCGAATTCAAGATCATTTGAAACTGAAACCAATGCTGTGTACTTTGGGCATTTGACTAAGTTCTGTATTACTCGGGTGTCTTTACTCAGTTATTTACTGCTACTGTGCTTTGGATATGCCTGCCTCACTTTTTCCCATTTCAGGATGAAAACTTTTTTTTTAATGAAGGGAACTTAGAAAAATTTTATTGTTGTTAAAATAGCCAATTTCTTTGCACATAGTGCTCCTGTTAAACAGTTGATTGCAATGGTGGTAAATCACTAACTTCTGTATTGGAGATAGTTCTAGAATGTTCCAGGTACATCCATAGCCGGTCTTTATAAGCTCAATATTATCCTGTGATTAGTTCCAGGAAAGTAGAGTGAAGTGTTTCAAACTTGTTTTTTGTTTTTTTGTTAAGTGGTCTAGGATTTATGGCTTCCAACACCATGAATAGTAGAAATACATTTGTTTTATGTGATATAGATATAAATGATTACTATCAATAGAAAAACTACTTTTTAAAAATAATAAGCAATTGAACAAGGTTTAGACTATATATTCTTCTAGTTTCTTTGGTCAAATAATAGGACTCGTTTCTTCTATCACCACTGTGTGTGATTACGTAGATGTATATTGTAGAATGCAGAATAAATTTACTGGGCCAATCGCCTGTCAAGGGTTATAACTAGGGGTAACTAACTGGCTGGAGAAGAATGGGAAGTTATTAGCACATGACTCCATACAAAGATTTCAAGTAAAATGAAATGAGAATTTGCATGTGATTTAAAAAAACTGAGACTTTGGTCTGTTTTAACGCTATAATTCTATAGTTTTTTTAATATATAATTTGTTATCCAATTGTTGATTTTAAATTCATAAATGTATACAACCTGCCTTGAATATCAAGAGGAAATGCTGCTAAAGGCATGAATTGGTAGCTTATTTACAGGCCATTAAATTCATGCAATAGAACAAGCATTTACTATGCATCAGCAGGTCACAGAGCACTATATTCAGTGCTAGGATTTATATGTGGTTTCACACAGTCCAAGAAAAAGCTTTCTCTGGTCTTTCTCAGCAACAGAAAGATGTCCACGCAATTATCTTTAGGTAGTCTTGATTTTCCTCCTTAGTCACTATCTTAACAGGAACAAAAATCCACTTATCTGATCATTTTCATCTTGTATATAACTCTAAAACTTGTATTCAAGTGATTATTTAAAATTATTTGAGATTTTCTAAAAACTGAGTTGTAGGGTTTGGGAGAGTAGGAAGTATCTGATATGGCATTAATATTATACACAATTACACACGTATTTTTGAATTGCATGGGGAAAATTGATGCATGTTCAAGATTGTATTTGCCATCATTTATACAAACTTGTTAGATTATAAAATCCCCTCAGATTGTTCTTACTTTCTCTTAATGTGAAACAGGTTTTTCACAGTTCCCTAATTAATTTCCAGTTTCATTTTTAATGGAATCAGAACCCTAGACTCAAAATAGTCTCGTTGGATGATTATTACATTATTAAATATTCCAAATCAGTTACCTTAGTTTCCATTTATTTTTCCCTTAAATGTTAGTTTTATGTGTCTAAGGACTGATATGATATGCAAGTCACAGGTGGTTTTTTATTGTTTGTTTGCTTATTTTACTTTGTGTTATCTTAAAGAAAAGTATGAATTGAGATATAAAAAATTGCATATAACTGTGCCAGTACTTGGACATCTGGGTGGCTCAGTTGGTTAAGCAACCTACTCTTGGTTTCAACTCAGGTCATGATCTCACAGTTTGTGGGTTCAAGCCCCACATGAGGCTCTGCATTGACAGTGCGGAGCCAGCTTAGGATTCTCTCCCTCTCTCTCTGCCCCTCTCCTGCTCTCTCTCTCTCTTTCTCTCTCTCTCTCTCAAATTAAATAAAAAAAAAAACCCCTTAAAAAAATAACTGTGCTAGTACTTTTTATTTTATTTTTAAATTTTTTTTAACGTTTATTTATTTTTGAGACAGAGAGAGACAGAGCATGAATGGGGGAGGGTTAGAGAGAGGGAGACACAGAATCCGAAACAGGCTCCAGGCTCTGAGCTGTCAGCACAGAGCCCGATGCAGGGCTCGAACTCACGGACCGCGAGATCATGACCTGAGCTGAAGTCGGCCGTTTAACCGACTGAGCCACTCAGGTGCCCCTAGTACTTTTTATTAAGATTATCATCATTTTTGTTAAGATTCTGGTTACAAAGTTCCATAGGTTTTGAGTAGTCTTCCTGAATACTGTTTTCTCCATAAACTCTGATTTTTCCAAAGTGAGGTTTTTCAGAAGTGTGTTTATAATATTGGAGCAGAAATACTCACTGTTTCTGATCTGTTCATGCTTTTATTTAGTGAGGGAGAAGTACTGAGGCTTGAGGGGATCGGTCATACTCCAAAGTGTAAAAGTAAATTTGAGGAGCATAGTTTAATAATGTTTAGTTCTATTCAGTGGGAGATTTACAGTGGCAACAAGACAGCCAAATATCTTTTCACAACAATCCTTTTCAAATTTGAATACATGGTCTTATTCCAGATAGGACATTTTGTAGTTACAATATCTTAATGGCTTCTGGATACTAGGATAGAACTAGACTTCATTAATTAAATATTCCATATTTCTTCTTCTTCTTTTGCCAATGTGTGAAATTTAAAAGAATTCAAATGTATAAAATCTGAGCATAAAATATGGCTGAGAAACAAGACTGATTCTGGTAAAACCAACCATGTTACTTTATCTGAACACATTTTCTTAGGGAATACTGACAAAGGAAGAAAATGAAGTTAGTAATTACTCCCTAAGTTACTTTTATGGTGACCTTGTGAAAATTCTCCTATAATTCTGAGTAAAAAGACATATTTCACAGCCCACAGTATATAGCAATAATTACAGAAGTAAATTCTGGAAGAAAAAAAAATAGCCACAAGTTCTTGACTCCAGCTGTTCTCCTGAAATGAATCAGAGATTGAGCACTCCAGACCTCTTTTAACCATAGCTTTAAAGTTAAATGTGGATTGATGATCAAGGATACAGGCTTGCAGAGGAGGCTTTCTGAGCTAATGATACCTATCCAGCTCAGAAACACACGTTTGAAAAAGGAAATTAATCTATTGAATTAATAATCACAGCCATGCAAATTTTTTTCTTTTGATTTTTAATAATGATAGGCCTGCCACATAAGGGGAGGGAGGATTTTTTTTCTTTTTTTTTTTTTTTTTTTAAGTTTACAGTAAAACCTTGGTTTACAAGCATAATTTATTCTGGAAACATACTTGTAATCCAAAGTACTTGTATATCAAAGCGAATGTCCCCATGAGAAATAATGGAAATTCAGATGATTCATTCTACAACCCAAAAATATTCATATAAAAATGATTTCAATACTGTAATATAATACAGAAGATACTAAATATAAAGAAAAATAGACAAGTTAACCTGCGTTTACCTTTAAAAACATTCATAGCGGATGTGGGGGAGATAAGAGAGAGGAGGGTTATTGTGTAGGAGGACTCATCACTAATGAATGTTGACTACAGTACAGTATTAATAAACTCTTGTCATATACTGTATTTAATGTAACTGGCAATAAGGCAGCAGAGGAAAGGGTCTATATCTGCAGGCGGCCTGACCTAGAATGAAGCGTGGCATTGCTAAGCTTACTCTTGGATGGAAAAGCAAAGGACTGTCCTTAGGTGCTTTGAAGTGACAAAAAATACACTGGTGCCAGTTGTGGGCATCTTCCAGTGTTCTGAAAAATCCCTGATTTCTGCCAAACACCATGCCTGAAACTGAGCATCCCAAGCATTGGAGACGATCACCCACAATCCTGCAGCAAGAGAGACAGAGAGAGAGAGAGAGAGAGAGAGAGAACCATTGGTTCAGTTGTAATCACGTGACATTCGGCATCATGTACTACTCGTATTGCAAGACATCACTCATTTATCAAGTTAAAATTTGTTAGAAACGTTTGCTTGTCTTGTGGAGCACTCTCAGAACAAGTTACTCACAATACAAAGTTTTCCTATATTTATTTATTTTGAGAGTGCGCACATGAATGAGGGAGGGGCAGAGAGAGGAAGAGAGAGAGCATCCCAAGCAGGCTCTACCACACCAGCGAAGAGCTCATGCAGAGCAGAGCCCAATGTAGGCCCAAACCCAGGAACTGTGAGATCATGACCTGAGCCGAAACCAAGAGCCTGATGCTTAACTGACTGAGCCACCCAGGCACCCTGGGTTCTTTTCTTCTTAAAAGTAAATTTTGGCAAATCTGATGTATTATGTTTGTACATAGGCTTATGTCAAACAGTTGAGGCACCAATGATGGGATGACTCATGAGATTGCTGTTATGAAATAGTCAACTTTCAGAAATCCGGACCAATTTAGAAGTAGTGGGGTGGAGTGGACTAGTGGAGGGTCTTAAATTAGACGACTGAAGTGTGAATTCTGGCCATGTTGTTTATTAAGTGTGTGACCTTGGACATGTAACCTCACGAAGCCTCACTCTCCTCGGTTATAACAAGGTACACAGCTCAGGGTTGTGTTTTAACATTAATTTTAATAATTCCTGTAACACCACCGGTGTCCGGTAAATTTTAGATCTGGTTAGAAATTGGGGCAGCCCATTAACTGGATGGAGCCACATAACCTGTTGATAAATGAAATTGCCTCTTGTTTTTCACCACCATAGACAACCCCCCACCCCTGGCAAGATAATAAGCACTCTCAATCCCATCTCTGGTAGGGTAGTCAAGTCTTATTCATAAGGAGTAAATTTGTCTCTCCTCAAGAGAATTAACTACCATTTTTATGTTTCTGGGTTGTAAAGGAGCCACTGACAGTTGATAGGAAGTTCTAAAACTTTTTGTGTCAGTGCTCATGAAGCCATTGAAACTGAATTGTCTGCAGGGAAAGGGGAGAGATGGGTTCTTTTAGTTATGGGAACTAACAGCTGCACACCCAGAAGGTCGTATAAACAGGAAGGGTATGGTGGGACTTGTATTCTCTGAGGGAGGTTCCACAGTGGGTCCACCACCCAGATAGTGTGTGAAGGCATGTATGGAAAGACTGCTAGAGCCATGGAAATTTCTAAAGAATGGTGCTGGATCTGAGAAGCAATCGAAGCACTTCTTCTGAGACAAAAGGCCCTAGGGCAGTGTGAGAACTGCGTTTGTCTTCTGTTATCCAGTCACAATTGAGGGGACACGGGCTTGCCTGAGGTCAGTCTTTTCTGTCTGGAAGTTGTGCAATCTTGTGCAAGTGGAAGAAATGCTCTGGGTCTGTCTTCAGGCTTTGGATACCACATGATTTGGCTATCCAATGAGGATGCCTCACTGAATCCCCCACCTTCAACTTAAGATCCCTTTGGGACCCTCGGGGAGAAGAGGGGGGAGTTTCTGTATTCCTGTCTCTTGAAGCCAGGGTGGGAGTACGTTCGGTGATTCCCAACTGGGAAGAGAAGAGAGTATACATTATCATTATAATCACCTCAGTATATTTCATAATTAATACTGTGGTTTTATCTTCTCAACAAGGGTGAGGAGAGTTTGATTACAAAGCTTTCACATTTGAACTCTCAGGAGGAGTTCAGCTCTCCGGTTTTTGAGAGTGGAAGTATTTTTTGTTGTTTTGCTTTTTGCTGAAAGATACTACACAGTTTTCATCCTTCATCTAAGATAATTTGAGGTAACTGTTGTTAATTTTTTGCACCCTGGGTTCCATCACATGAGTGGTAGTATCATTGACAATCCGCCAAGGAGGAAAACTCTGAACAGAAGAGAGGAAAGAAAAATAGATTCAAAATGAAAGGATGGGAGTCAGCCCTGTGGAGAAGTTAGGGAGAGGTTGCCAGCTTTTACACTCTTTTAAAATTTTAAATGAATGTTTGTTTTTTGTTTTTGTTTTTGTTTTTTTCTGTTTCAGATACATTGATTCTTTCCATGCCATCTGATTCACTTTTTTTTTTTAAGTTGATTTTATTTTGAGAGGGGGAGGGGCAGAAAGAGAGAGAGAAAGAGAATGCCAAGCAGGCTCTGCCCTGTCGGCTCAGAGCCCAGCACGGGGTACAAACCCATGAACCGTGAGACCGTGACCTGAGCCGAAATCAAGAGTCCAGCACATAACTGACTGAGCCACACAGGTGCCCTGATTCACTTTATAAAGAGCTTTTGGAAATCACTGTTTTACAGGTACCATTAACATCTTATAAGTTAGCTTGAATGGGAGACTACTGACAGAGCTGGGAGAACTGAAGTGACCATTGCTATAGAAATGTCGAAGGGTGGAAAACAATGCCCCTACAAGCAATGCGAGATCTTATCCTGTTCAATAGTTTTAAGGAAACACAGATTTGAAACAGAAACCAACCTCCCAAGAAGTTGAGCTTATAAATTTTCCAGAGACTTGTGCCAATGTTTTACTATAGTCAGGGGTCTCCATTCATTGTGAGAGTTATTATGTATGACTTTATCCTGAGAGGGAAATGTAAGCAATTATTTCCATTTCACGAATCAGTTACATCGTACCAAAAGTGCATGGATCAACAATGTATTACACATAGAAGCCCATGTAATAATGTGTTACATATTCTTTTAGTCGTTTTCAAAACACTTCATCTTGAAGCAGAAAAGATTGTTTTTCACTGAAAGAGATTAAGTGTGAAACAGAAATAGACTTATTAAATCTTAGCCAATAAATGCATTTGAAATTTCCATGAAGATCTGCCTTTATATAGTTTTTACTTCAGAATTGGTACCAGAGAAGTAGGAAACATATTTAACAAACATCTAGAATTTTTTAAATACGTCTATGGTACAAATAGGAGTCAAACACTGTATTTTCTATTTCATTGCTAATATTCTACTCAGATTTATTGGCTATTTGAGGAAAAAAAATTACTGCCCACCATGTACTTTTGTATACATTATCTCCTTGAATTTTCAGTATGTGCATGGGTGGTTAATTTTATTAAAAATCAGGAAGGTAAAATGAATTGAAAAAAACCATTCAGTTAGGAAGTACCTGAGCTAGAATTTGGAATAAGTCCTACTCCTTTTTTCAAATGTCACAGTTTTTACATGTAGACATTTTTACTGTTCTATAGCTGATTTCTTTGCGAGGTGGTAATTACTTTACTCTGTGAGTAGATAGGAGTATGTATCGAGGACCTTGCCTGATACATCCTACCCTGCCTATCCACTTCCTCTGACTTCATTTTTTTTTAAGTTTATTTATTTGTTTTGAGAGAGAGAGAGAGAGAGAGAGAATGAGCAGTGAAGTGGCAGTGAGAGAGGTAAAGAGGGAGGGAGAGGTTCCACATTGTCAGCTCAGAGCCTGACATGGGACTTGAACTCATGAACTGGGAGATCATGACCTAAGCTGAAACCAAGAGTCAGATGCTCAACCAACTGAGCCGTCCAGATACCCTGACTTCAGTTTTTTTAATTTCTAAAAGAAGTCCATAGGAGTTTCTAGCCCATAAGAATTCACAGGTAATTCAATGAAGTTACACATATAAAACACTTATGTTACATGTTATATCCTTCATGTTATACTTACTGTATTATACTATAGAAAGCATATATTAAGCACTTCAGAAGTGTTAGTTGTATCAGAAACTATATGATATATACATTATGAAATATATACAAACATTTATGTGATCATATATATTTTTATATTTCATAAAATATATGCATATTGATTTTTAAAGTTCACACTGTAACTCTTATGTACAGAGAATATATAAACTTAAGGTGAGGGAATCTATAAATGACCTAACCTCAGTTCAATTATATATTGTTTCTTTGCTACCATTTTTCAGTGCCTCAGGGAATTCTCTCTTCCCTCTTCTTTCCCTAAGATGGGGTCACAGTGTGTAGAGAGAAGGAATCAGGGTTTGGCTCATTTACCTGTAAGGCAGGGAACAGGGATTAGGTGCTCATGAAGGATGTCCTCTGTTTCTTTGATCAATGGACACTGTCCATTGTGTGGTTGTGAGGTTTTTGGTATATGTGGCCAGGATACAACATAGCCTGGTTATTTTTAACTTGGGTCAAGAGGTATGACTCAACCACCATTAGTCTCAACCGCTATTATAGACTCTTGAAGTCTGTCTGGCAATGACTTGTATTTGATGATGATTTGGAAGTCTCACCAACAACCCTTGCTGCATAATCACTTCATCACTGGAGTTTTCCAGCAGGATATGTGGACACCTTAGCTATCTCTCTTTTCTTCTTGGTCCATTTGGGACCCAAAAGGAGCTTGAAAGAGAGAGAGAGAGAGAAAGAAGAAAGAAAGAAAGAAAGAAAGAAAGAAAGAAAGAAAGAAAGAGAAAGAAAGAGAAAGAAAGAAAGAAAGAAAGAAAGAAAGAAAGAAAGAAAGAAAGAAAGAAAGAAAAAGAGAGAAACCTTGACTGTGTGATACTACTTACTTTAATTGTCTGTGTTTGTAGCATAGGTTAGTATTAGAAGCCTGGTCAGGCTAATAAAACTAATTATATGTATATAAATTAGAGATAAATAGTTATGTGTAAAACTGTATATCTGTACATGAGAAGTAAATGATAGGAATTGAATGTTTTACATGTAAAACTTAAAGTGCCTAGATATAAAATATGAAATATATGCAAAATATCTATAAGATCAATAGAAAATAGAAATACAAAAAAATAGAAAAATGCCAAGATAAATTAAAATAGACCTAAATATATGGCTTGTGGATTGTCCATGGATTATTGTGACTCAATGTTGTTAAGATATCCATTATCCCTGGGTGCCTGGGTGACTCAGTCGGTTAAGCATCTGACTTTGGCTCAGGTCATTATCTTGCAGTTCAGTTCTTGGGTTCGAGCCCCACATTGGGCTCCCTTCTGTCAGCATGGAGTCTGCTTCAGATCCTTTGTCCCCTTCTCTCTCTAACCCTCCCTGTCTGTTTGTCTCTATCTCTCTCAAAAAATAAAAAATAAACTTAAAAAAAAAAAAAGATTTCTGTTATCCCCTAGTCGATGTATGGATTCAATACAATCTCCGTTGAAACCCCAGGTGTTCTTTTGAAGATATTGGCACCATTATTCTAAAATGTGCACTGAAATGCAAAAACTTAAAAAACTAAAACAGTATTTTAAAATGATGGAAAAATTTGGAGAATTTATACTAACTGATTTCAATATCATATAAAGCTGCAGTGGTAAAGACAGTATGGTGTTTGTGTGAGGATAGACAAATAGATGGGTGGAGTATACAATCCAGAAGTAAACTCAAACATATATGACCATTTGATTTTTGACCAAGGTTCCAAATCAGTTAAAAAGGGTGGGGGGGGGGGGGCGGAGTGCCTTAACATCTGGATATCCACATGGAAGGAAAATAAATTTTGCTTCTTACCCCATTCCAGACACAACAATTAATATGAGATGGAATGTACTTGTAAAAAATTATTTTAAAAATACTTACTTAAAAAATTTAGCAGAGTATTTTTGCTGCCTTGGAATAGGCAAAGATTTTTCCGATAAGACCTCATTTCACAAATGAGGAGTAACAAATAAGACCTCCTATAAATACAAATTTCTTGTTCATCAAAAGATGCCATTAAGAGAATGACAAAGTAGGGGCGCCTGGGTGGCTCAGTCGGTTGAGCGTCCAACTTCGGCTCAGGTCATGATCTCGCGGTTCATGGGTTCGAGCCCCACTTCGGGCTCTGTGCTGACAGCTCAGAGCCTGGAGCCTGCTTTGGATTCTATGTCTCCCTCTCTCTCTGTCTCTCCCCCACTTGTGCCATGTCTCTGTCTCTCAAAAATAAATAAACATTTTTAAAAATTTAAAAATAAGTAAATAAATAAACAAACAGATAAATAAATAAATAAATGACAGGTAGTGGGCCAGATTTGGCCCACAGAGAGTAGTTTGCTAATCCTTGATCTAAGCAATTCATTGAAATCTCCCTCTTAAATCGAGAAATCAAAATATTGGCCTATTAGATGTGTATGCTGGTGTCTTACAACAGCTTTATCCACAACAGTCAAAATCTGGAAACAGCTCAACTGTCTATCAACAAGAGAAGTAGATAATAAAATACCACTTGACAATTAAAAATAATGAAGTACTAATACGTGAAACTAACATGGAAGAAATTAGAAAACAAAAACAAATAAAAACCCTGACGATGCCAAATGAAGGTGAATGAATTACCAACTCAGACACAGTTGGTTAGGATGTACAGTGACTAGAAATCATACGGTATCGGTAACAGTATACAATTTGTACAAACATATTAGAGCACAACTTGTAAATTTTCTTTCTTTTTTTTTAATTTGAGACAGAAGGAGAGAGAGACAGACAAAAAGCCTTCAACAGAAAAAAAAAAAAAAAACGGTAAAAATGTTCACATATTCGTGCAATGGAATACTAAGCAATATAGGGAACATACAAATTACTGATATCCTCCAACACCGATGAGGCTCCAACATTTTACTGAACAAGAGACTAGAGGCAAAAGAATACTACAAAACCCAAAATGCAGGAACAAACTAAATGTATGGTGATAGAAATGATTGCCCCTTGGGGCACCTGGGCGGCTCAGTCGGTTGAGTGTCTGACTCTTGGTTTCTTTCTTTTCTTTTTTTTTTTTTTTAACTTTATTTGTTGTTGAGAGAGAGAGACAGAACGTGAGTGGCGTAGGGGCAGAGAGAGAGAGAGGGAGACACAGAATCCGAAGCAGGCTCCAGGCTCTGAGCTGTCGGCACAGAGCCGATGTGGGGCTCAAATTCACAAACTGCGAGATCATGACCTGGACGGAAGTTGGAGCTTACCGACTGAGCCGCCCACGCACCCCAGTACTATAGTGTATTTAAAAATTTTTTTTAAATGTTTATTTATTTTTGAGGGGGGGGGGGGCAGAAGGAGAAGGAAACACAATCTGAAGCCGGCTTCAGGCACCCAATGTGGGGCTCGAACCCGTGAACTGCGAGCTCATGACCTGAACCAGTCGGACTCTTAACCGACTGAGCCAGCCAGGCGCCCCCAACTCTTGGTTTCTGCCCAGTTTATGATCTCACAGCTTCTGGAATTGAGCCCTGCATCAGGCTCTGGGCTGATGGTGCAGAACCTGCTTGGGATGCTCTTTTTGCCCCTTGCCTGCTTGTGCTCTCTCTCTCTTTCTCAAAATAAATAAACACTTAAATGATTGCCTTTGCTAACATGGATATATTGACTACAATACAGAAAGAAACATTCAGGAGTAGTGGGAACGTTAGTTATAACTCTTGCTTTGGGTCGTGGTACAGAGATGTATACAGTTGTCAAAACTCACAGAACTGAAACTGAAATTAATGATTGTATGACATGTAAGTTATATATGTCTATTTTTAATAAACAAAGAGAAAATGACAACAAAGACAAAATCATATAAATCACAAACATTGATTTATCACGAACATTTGACTTACTCAGGCAATGACTGTACTATATATGTTGCTGGGGCTGAAGGCCAGCCACTTCCTTATTTTGACTTCAGTCTATTTTATGTGCTTAAATGTCCTTATATGTCATCCACTTTTGTCTGGGTAGTGAACCACAAACTTACACGATACCATTATTCTGCTTCGTGGTTTACAAAGCACCTGCAGTTATTTCCTCACTCAATCCTTGATAGCGCGGTAGAGTATCCACATGGTTATTTCGCTGTTAAATTAAAAGTGGAAAGAAGCTGAAGGCTTTCTCTAAAACCCAGAAATTAGTAACTGGCAGAACTGAACTTGAGCCCTTCTCTTCTGACTCTAAAGTTTTGCTAGTATGGCTTGCACATTACCTATTCTGTAACTGACTGCCCGAGAACACATCCTGAATTTCTTTGGCTACTGAATGGCACGTGGCTATGTTTCTGTAACCGAATTGCCTCTAGTTTATGGGGCTCATCTCCCAGTGACCCTTGTCAGCCACTTTCAAAGATCGCTAAGACATTGAGAATGGTATGATGTAACAGCAAAAGGAAACTTCACAGTGGCTTCCACACAGGAGAAGAGATCTGATGCATGTCGATAGGCATTAAGAACTAAGCAAAAAACATTCCGAAGAGACGATAGATAGGTGCAATCTATTTCATTTGAATTCTCAAATCAGTGGTGTATGGTGGGTGGCTGTTAAAAGAAGTTCTCATCCCAAAGTTAATGATCAGAGGTTGAACTTCAATATTTTATAGTATATATAAGATCTAGAGATGATGATGGCAGTATTTCTCTTCTAATGAAAAAAAAAAAAGTTATAACTGCCTGTGAAGACACGCCTTGCTCAGGTTGCGGCTTTCACCTTCAGCAGAGGACAGGAATGATAAATGGGTTTTGTTTGCCTGCCAACTCCCAGTTGCTTGGTAATGGCTGCCGGGATTACAATGATGAGAAGGAGTCATAATCTGTGATTGGGCTTCTAAACAGGCTCAGATATGAGAGCTTTGCAAACTGCATACTGCATTTCAGACATTCCTTAACTGTGGCCTTAGGAAATTTCCACTCGGTGAAGAGACTATGTTACGAAAGCAGCCTTCTCATTTTCTTTATCGTTTCTGGGCTTTTCCCCAGCCATATATCACCGAGAGCCAAATAATTGCAGATTAAGGGTCTTGAATGCCTACAAAATGAGAAGGTTTCAGGATAGACAATATATGTAGGTGTGCAGTGACAGAAACGAGGCAGTATCATGCGATGTCAAGGCAAGTCCAGTTTAGGCTAGATCTTTCTGGAATTCTCTTGTTATAGTAACGGCATCACACAGAGCTATCTACCTAATCACAAGCAAATACCTTATTCATTCCCTGAGACCTCTGTCTGTTCATCTAAGAAGTTTTCTCTAGTTCTATCTTACCATACCTTCTCTGGAACAAATAATAATAATAATAATAATAATAATAATAATAATAATAATAATAACACTACCATGGATATATATGGTATTTACAGTTTATGAAATACTTTAAATTCTTTTCTACTGTCTGATTTCTTTAAATAGCTGAAGGAGGTAGATCAATTGTATTCCCATTTCTAAGAGAAAAAAAAAAACCATGACCAAAAGTACAAGTAAGTCATCAGGAAACTGTTTTCTTTCTTAAATTCAGAGTGACTCTAGATCTCAGCTGTCTGACTTCCAAATCTTTAATATTTATTCCCAATTAATGAGCATGGGCAGCCATAGAATATATATAGATAACAGTGTATGCAAATATAAAATAACAGATATCCAGGTTAGGAATAAGCGAGGTTATATGCTCAATATATTAGGGAAGTTTAACATCATGCCACTGTGTCCACATTGTTTTGTTTTTCTAATAAGTTGAATAGTGGAATGTCTGACCCCAGTCATTTTAGGTCCATGAGTCCTAAAATGAAGCATGATCTTAAAATACTAACCACGTTTCAAGAAAAGGGAATGGTTCTTCCGATAGTCCCTCGTTACATGTGCTGCTCTTAGGGTATAGGAAATCTAATGTCCGCACAACCAGTTGAAGTGTAAAACTGCACCGAGCTTTAAAGAACTGATTTTGAAAGATTTTTTTGTTCTTCTCTTTGGACTAAACATTTGTGCTGGTGTGATTTGCACAGCCTCGTTGTAAGTGCTGCACATCCTATATTTAACTCTGGACTAAAGCTTCTTTGTTCTGTTTAAATATACTCCCTGATCTCCACAAAGACTTACTGCAATGCAGTGGTAATTTGAGGTAATTGTGTCAGTGGAAAACAGGAAAATCTGGTTTTTTTTTCCCCCACTTATGGCAAACCAGTTTTCAATCCTCATATTTTTCAGATGTATTTGTGAAGATAAAAATGTTTTCTTGATATAGTTTCTAACCATCTTTCCTTTTTAAAGAACAGAAGATGAATAAAACACATATAGCTTTTTCAATTAGGTTTAAATCCTCTTTTTCATGTTCATTTCTTATGTAATTAGAGAGAATCAAAATATATAACACTCCAGGATTAAATGATATGCCAAGCGGGAAATTATGGTGTAAATTGTAAAGAAAATTGTTCTTAACCTGAGATCGAGGGTCGAATTGTCACTTTCAGGACTGTCAGAATTTGTGCATAAGTTTGAGGGAGTTGACAATAACCCAAATGATAAGAAAAAATTTTTTGTGGATGTGCATATGTAATAGCTCACAGTTGAACACTTCTTTTTTGTGTATCAGTTTTCCCTTAGTAACATAGTGTTCCTCCTTCTCATTTTATAGATGAAGAATTTAAGAGAAGGTGGAAAATGATTTGGACAGGACTCAGGCTCAGGACCCAGTTTTCTTAATTCCAGTTCTCTGCTCTTTCCACTACACTGGACATGCTCTCAAAACCACAGCAGCAGACTTCTATTTGAATCTATGTTTCTTGTAATTTCAAAGACACAGAACGCTTCAGTTACCTACAACATATTCATGTGTGGATTTCAATGTTCTCTGTCATAATTTCCTTCCTGTCTTATGTGGTATTTGAGTCATGGACCAAGTAAGTAGAGTCAGCATTCAAACCCAAACAACCTCATTTGGAAAGTCCTTATCTGGAAGTTTCTGGGTGAGAAACTGCCCTCTACTGGAATGCACTCATATATGGAGAATGTTCCAAGAGGACATGTTCCGGCAGCTATTTCTTGAGCTCCCACCTGAGACGTGGCATTGTGGTAGATATGGGGAGAAAGGGAGCTGGACACTGCTGTCTCACTTGAGAATGGTCTTGAGCGTGCAGAGATACTATCAGATTTGCATTGCAGAAAATGAATCATGTCTGTATTTAGAGAACAGTCTGATGCATGCTGTAAAGCTGGGTGACCATTTAGGATAATATTGTACTAATCCAGGGGAAAGTAAGAAGCATAAAAGGGAGTGGAATGGTAGTGGGATGCAGGGAAGGGGGTGAATTTAGTAGATATTTTCAATATTGGAATAAGAAGGCCTTAATGGCCATCAGATCGATTGATGAGAGAGAGAATGAGGGGAAGTGGGGGGTGGAGGAGGGTGCCTGTATTTCTTACTTGAGCAACCAGGATAATGATGGCATCATAAAGAACTCAGGGGATAGTGAGACTTATGTGTATGTATATATATATATATGTATATATATGTGTATATATATATATATGTAAAATATATATAATAAATTTTTATCTATCATGTATCTTTATATACTTTATATATTCAAACTTGGAATAATTTATTTTCCTCCGAAAGAGAACTAGTGAAAATTGAAAGGGTTTTGTGGAAAGACAAGGCTTTTGTTAGTTTGTTTACTTTTTGGACTAGGGCACTGTGGTCAGCACAGCTGCGATCTTGCATGGCAGAGAAATTTTCCACAGCTGAGGTTAGCTCTAACCAGTGTTTCAAGTGGATGAACTCTGTCCTGTCTCGCCGATGGTGAAATTTCCATGCCTGTCATATTGTGGTGTCTCATACAGCCAGTCAACTGGCCGCAGTTTATTCTATTGACCGAGAGCATTGGTAGCTTGAAATTGATTTGTTAACTTCATTCAGTGACTGCTAAGCATGCTCGGGATAGGACGTGAAGGGGAGTGTGTGGGGATCTCAGTATCCCACGTGATGGGCTGAAAACTTGGAATTCTTCCCGGCTTGTGCTCAGGGTGGCTCTCCACATGTTGCCTGAACAACCTCAGAACGTGTGCCACTTTGCCTCTCCCTACGGTGAGGTGAGGGCAGCCGCGGCAGCTGAGTGGAGTGCCGTGGGTGCCCTTTCCATGGGGACAGGATGCCAGCGGTGTTGGGTATCTTGGTCTTATGGGGCTAGAAGACACAAGTAAAAAACACTCCAATTACACAGAAATTTCAGGCAAAATTAACCCTTTGGCTTAAATTATGTTTTAAATAGGATTTAATGTCTGTTTTAAACATCTATTGCAGCGGGGGGGGGGGGGGGGGAAGGAACCATGAGAACCATGAGTAATACTTTTTACAGCCACATCTGTCTTTACTAGGACATTTATATCTAATGCTTGCAGCCACACTAATAAATACGCAGGCAATAAGGATTCAATGCTCCTTTTTAATGATAAGAACATAAAAAATTTAGAGTTTAATGACTTTCCCAGAGTCAACAGTGTAGGCCTGACCAAAGCACAAGTCTGATCATTCATGGCAAGAAATAGAAGCAGGGTGATTTTGCCCCTAGGGAGCATGTGGCAATGTCTGCAGACATTTTTGCTTGTCACAGATTGAGGCTATGGTGCTCCCGGCATCTAGATGGTAACAGGGATGTTTCTAAATATCCCACAATACTCTGGTTTCTCTTCAGATCACATAAATCTTTGACTAAATATCTTTTACTAAATATCCTACAATGCACAAAAAATATCTTGAGACATGTACACATGCACGTGCACACACATGCACACACACACACACACACACACACACACACACACATACGAAGATTGTCCCAGTCCTAAATGTCAGAGTTCTGGGACTTTGGATTCAGGAAGGGAAAACTTAGATAAAAGGTTGTAGATAACTAGGGAGTTGATCTTAGGGAGTTTCCATCTGTCCCACATATTGCACCTTATGCAATTCCAGGAAAAAAAAAATCCTAGTAGATATGGAAATAGACCACTTAGCTACATGAAGAAATAGTAGAAGATGTATATTATTGTTTCCACATTCCAGGGTCAATGTTGGAAGAATATTCTATTTTATCATCATTACATATATTCTCACCTATTTTTCTGAAGATAATGAGGCTTATAGAGAATAAGAATGACCCAACAAAGTCTGTCAAAATTAGTTGACTCCAAGGAATAAAAAAGCATAGTATTTACATATACATTAAAATACATGCACACACATGCATACACATAAATGTGTACATATTCACATACATTAGCACATATATATGTGCATATAAACACACAACGATATTTACTAACATATATTTGGATAATTTATTTTCCAAACACATGCGCACATAGTCGACTCCACGACTCCACTCTTTCCCCAAAGATTGATTTATTAATCTGAAGCTATTATAATCATTTTAAGAATTCTCCCTGTATGAAACAAATTCCAGATTTGCAATATGAAGTTATTAAGAGGTTCATGATCTCTGAAATCACCCAGAAAAAAAATCCACAATTTCAGATCGAGAAGACGCCATTGACATGTGAAAATCAATTTTTCATAGAAAACATCAGAACATCCAGGTTATTAATTCTCAGAAATACTACATGTAAAACATAAAGAGAGTTTAAAAATCTAAACATAGCTTCAAATTTGCAGCATCTCCAAACAAGACTTTGGTATCACATTGTTAATTGTTAGCTGCAAAACAGCCTTACCCACTATAAATAGTTTTGTTTTTTGTTTTTTTTTTTTAGTGTTGGTATTCTTAGATTGAAGTCATTGATTTTATAATTTCATAGGATTTCAGCAATTCAAAATATGCTCATCATTGGAATTCTAGTCAACATGCACAAAAGTAGCAGACTTGGAAAGGAATAGAGAGAAGGAGAGTTAGCAAAGGAAAGTTTGCAGCTCACATAAATAATCAGGAGGGACTATCAAGTGTTCTGGAAAATGGAGGCAAAAGGGACCTTGAAAGAGAATTGATACTGGGTACCTGTGCTGAGGCACCGTGGGGTACACAAACATGTAAGATATCGTTCCAACGTTAGTGGAAGCCAATACAAATAGAAACAAGAGCTATTAAAAACCACAAGAAAATAATGATGTTTAAAGGCTGAGAATTATTTTCACAGTTAAACTGGCAAATAGTTTCATAGATGTATTAGTTGGCTCTTGAGTTAATCCTTAAAATTATACATTTATATTGAAATAGATAGTGAAACAAAGAGGGGTAGTTTTGTGTTTGTAGACTGTGATCAGGTCCTAAATGCTGTTTTTTAAATCTTATTTATTTAGAAAAAAATTTTAAGTTTTATTAACTTGGAGAGAGAGAGAGAGAGAGAGAGAGAGAGAACATGAGAAGGGGATGGGGCAGAAAGAGGGAGGAGAGATAGGGAGGGAAAGAATGTCAAACAGGCTCTGCACTGACAATGCACTGACAGCCCAATACAGGGCTCGAACTCACGAACTGTGCAGTCATGACCTGAGACGAAATCAGGAGTTGGATGCTTAACTGACTGAGCCACCGAAAGGCCCCTTAAATGCGATTGTTTTAATCCCACACACCACCTCCTGTTTTACCTCTCTACTGACTACCTCCCGTGTTACCTACAGGCCTCTTCATAACCCTGTACCCTCAGCATTTTCTCACTGCCCTCAAAATTGAAACTTCTTTAGGGCAACGCAACTGTTTTTTTCACTTTCATATTCCCAAATTATTATAACTATGATACAGTGTAGACAGTCTATAAAATTTGTTTGAAATTACGAAAATGAAAGCCCAGCACAAGCTCTAGACAAGGCTGAGGACTGTCTTTACTCTTCACAGGGGAAACTGTATGCAGAAATCTTCTGAGGCTGATTGCAGAAACAGTCACATTAAAACAGTGAGTCACGTTCAGGAAAATATTTCTGTCTTTTTAAGAGCATGTAGGGGTTACATGTGAACACATTCTGCCCCTCTTACTCACTAAAAACACTGCAAATTCTGAGAAGGGATGTATATAAATTCAGAGACTGGGAAACATGAGTAATAATGCATCTATCTTTGGAAATGTTCTCTTTAACAGCACCTTATTTACTGCTTGCTCAGAGTAAGTGTACCGATTTGAGACTTGCACAAATGTACAAATATTCGCGGAAGGATTTCCTCTTTATGTAGAATCACCCTATGAAAATACTTTCTCCCCGCTCCTGCCCCTGTGAAATACAACCTAAGCACTTGGTTTTGATAATTTTAGGAAGAGAATCACCTGTCCTGTGTGAAACTTCATAGGTAATGAGGGAGCTAGACTTAATGGAGATGCCAACTGTCCCATATTCTGCTAGTTAGGACTTGGGGGGCATGTCTGTGTCCTTGAGACACCCTTTTGAGCTATACACCTCAGCATATGTTTAAATGACATTACAATGAACCTTACGTGACATACTTAAGACTTGAAGAAATCATCAGCAACCCAAAATCTAGCAACTCATCATGGGCTAGTAGAGATGGAACAGAGCAAGGAAGTAGCGTCCTAAGAGCAATGACAGAAAGTACCGATGTCCCTAATTGCTTTTATATGACTCTAGTGTCTGCAAATCCAAACTAAATTCCCCTTTAAGTTGGACCTTGAAAGTGGTAGTATAATCACAATAACAGAAAAGTGGGTAGAGCGAGCCAAGTGCACTGACAAGATGAACAAAAAGTGCACCCTTATTCAGGATCAATGACAATATTTAAAAGGAAACTGGCACATGATTAAGAATAACATTTGGCCCTTTGTAGGGGTTTAAAACAGACCCTGTTAGTTGCCTCCCATTATATATATACTCACCCTTTCTTCCTTATTAATACGATCTTGATTGTATTCAGGGAAACAGTGTTCTTGGATAAGTAGTCATTTCCCACCCTCCCTTGTTGGAGGGAGAGGCCATGAAACACAGTCTGACCAATGAGACATGTTCAGGTTTATAGCATTTTCCTCCCAGAGTTTGCTTCTTGAAAAGGGGGACTTGCACAGCTGGTAGAGTTTTAAACAAGCTCTTCCTAGGGGCGCCTGGGTGGCTCAGTCGGTTGGACATCCGACTTCGGCTCAGGTCACGATCTCGCGGTCCGTGAGTTCGAGCCCCGCGTCAGGCTCTGTGCTGACAGCTCAGAGCCTAGAGCCTGTTTCAGATTCTGTGTCTCCCTCTCTCTCTGACCCTCCCCTGTTCTTGCTGTCTCTCCCTGTCTCAAAAATAAATAAATGTTAAAAAAAAAAAACTTAAATAAATAAATAAATAAATAAACAAGCTCCTCCTCCAATTAGCCCACTTCCCTTTCCAGATAATACACAATCTGTACAGTTTCCTTTCCAGATAATCTTCTCAAATAATTAATTTATATTTTCTTTTTCCAATCTCCCTACTTGTACTCTGTTTTAACACATTCCAATCAGGCTGTCACCCCTGCCACTCCAGCAAAATCTTTCTTCTCACAGTCACTAATGCTTTCCAATTGTCAATACGATGGATATTTTTTAGCCCTCCTATTAGCTGATCTGACATCAGCGTTTGAAACTCTCGATCATTTCATCCTGCTTTAAACACTTCCTTAAGTTTCTTCCTTTGGGACACCACTTTCTCATTTGTTTTCCTCCAAATTTTCAAGTTTCTTTTTGTTTTCTACACAGGATCCTCCTCTATTCCTGAACTCTATATGTTGGAGTTGCTCACAGCTTGGACCTTGGAACTCCTCATTCTTTATACAGTCCTTTGGGTCACCTACAATTTCAAGTCTTTAAAACACCATCAATTCCCTGTGAACTCCCAAAATTTTATCTTTGGCCCAGATTACTTCACTGAGATCCAAATTCTCAGATTCTTGGCATTTCCATTTGAATCTCAAGCACTCATCTAAAATTTAACAAGTTCAAAACCAAAATGCTGATTTCCCTTAAACCTGCTCCTTCTCCACCTTAGGCAACTCCCTGGTTTCATTTGCCAGAGCCAAAATCTTCCACATCATGCTTTATAACTCTTTCATTTATACTCTTTCATTTCCCTCTACAGGAAAGCCAGAGCATTATCACACAGTGGAAGTCAAGTCACACCCCTTTTTGGCTCAAAGCAATCCAAATAACTACCCTTCACTAAGGGTAAAAGCCAAAATCTTGACATAGCCTCCTCAGCCCTACATCACCTGTCATGAAGTTTCTACAATGTGCGACTTACTTTCTACTGCCATTGAGACTCGTTAGGCTCTATAGATTTGTGAAATATGAAATTATAATCATTTATTAAGCAAATTTCTTTCTGCCCATACCTTAATCAAATGTATTTTTATTATTTATCTTGTCTTTTCTTTCTGTTTGTTGGATATAAATATAAATATCAAAAAGTTAAGGAAATTCCATTTAATTAGAAACAATAGGAAATCTGTTCTGGAGACATGTTTCATGCCCAGTTGTGTGTATTTTATTGGCCTTTGATTTCTGCTTATACACACTGTGAAAACAATAACATTGCCGATATCTGTATTTTACCATCATTATCAATATGTGCTTACCAGCTCAGAGGTAATTCATACTAAGAATATTAAAACCATTACATATATATGATGTACATTTTGGAGCACAAATCAGTTTAACATTTTAATTCTTACTATTACAGATATCAAATGTTATAAACTTAACTGATGCAGTTTGGGTGATTATAAAATGAAATCACATGAATTCATTAGGTTATCAGATTCAAAGCCATTAAATGTTTCATTATCAACTTAATTCTCTTTCTCTAATTTCATGCCTACCAAGTGTCATTCTGATTATACTTTCCTTTTTGACGTAACTTATCTTTAGAATGACAGAAATGGATGTTGGTGAAGTTCCTGTGAAGATAATCTTAACAGTAATATTTTTTCATTAATATGATTGAATTGCCATTATGTTTCATGTTTATGCAAACCAATATTTGTAAATAAATGTTTTCCAGAGGTATTTCTATGATTGGTTACATCTACATCATTTCTAATATGAGGAGACATACCAATGGCACTGTAGCAATTACACAAGTAGTTAAATATTGATAAGCAATGTCATATTTTCTTAGGCTATGAAAATGCCTTTTTCCAAAATAAGATATCCATAAATATGCTTAACTGAACTGAGTTGAATAGCATAGTCTAAAGGATAACACTTGTACTTACATAATGATATGAAAAAAATTCCTGGAAAATATTGTAGTATTTCTTAATAATACCCTCCAAATATTGGTTACCTATTTTCACCAACAATGTATTGTGTTTTTCTAGAGAGTAACATTAGGCTTACATTCTTGGCCTAAGAGGAAAAGCAGTATATTATATATGTACATGTGAGTAGTGACTGACACAATGCAGTAGCTTTCTTCATATTTCACGAGGAAGGTTTTAGCAGCTGTTTCTTCTAATACAAGAATGAAGTTACAATAACATACAATACTTAAAGTTTTATTACTTGTTTGAAAAAAGAAAAAAAACAATTCTAGCATTCTACCTGTTGCTAACGATAGTCTCAACTATAGATAGGAGATATATCCTCCAAAAAAGATTGCAGACCTACATTTGGGAATAAACTTAATGTGTGACTTTTCAGACTAGAAATGCTTTATCTGTGATCAGACATTACACGTGATCATTTTAAATTTTTTATGAAGTTTGATTTCCAGAGGCATTTTTATTCTATAAAGGCCGAGTGATTTTTTTTTTCTTTTAAGTGTGTTTGTGTGTATATTTCCCACCTACCCACCTCTAACCCCTCCTGCCTTTTAGGATTAAAGTGAGTGAATTCTGGTCTGGTTTTATTTTGTCTGAAAAGTACAAATGATTGAATTAAAATTGGTGTATATTTCTTACTATATTCTACACTTCTCTGTACACTTTGGTAGAATAAAAAGTTGACACAAAAATAAGATGAAAGGTCCTTTCTATCACAGGCAAATGAAAGACTACTATTTTTAACTTATTTTCAGAAATTGGAGAAAAAAATGTTTGAGACATTCAGTCAGAAGACCAAAACTTATTATAATTGTCTCCTTTTACTTTTTTCCCCCCCTACTATGTTTCCTCTGATAGTAATAGTGAATTTCATGTTGTCGAGTAATAATATAAAGTACGTAGGCTTGCAGCGCCTGGGTGACTCAGTTGGTTAAGCATCCGACTTCAGCTCAGGTCATGATCTCACAGGTCATGGGTTCAAGCCCCGCGTGGGGCTCTGTGCTGACAGCTCAGACCCTGGAGCCTGCTTCAGATCTGTGTCTCCCTCTCTCTCTCTCTCTGCCCCTCCCCTGCTCATACCTGTCTCTCTTTCTCAAAAATAAACATTAAAGAAAAAGTATTTATAAAAAAAAGGTGCATAGGCTTTGTAATCAACAAAATAGGATTTGAATTTCATCTTTGTACTTAACTAATTCTGTAACCTCACACAAATTGACAGCACTTACCTTCATTTTCTTCATGTGTAAATATAAATAATAAGTACTGCCAGGATTTAATGAAATAGAATATTTATACTGTCGGGGTGCCTGGGTGGCTCAGTTGGTTAAGCATTCAACTCTTGATTTCTGTTCAGGTCATGATCTCATGGTTGGCAAGATCGAGTCCTGCATCGAGATCTATACAGTCAGCACAGAGCCTGCTTGGGATTCTGTCTCTCCCTCTCTCTGTGCCTCCCCTCCCCTCCCCCGAGAATAAATTTTAAAAAATTAAACCTTTATTCTTAAAAACGAATAAGGAATTTTCAGGTAAAAACAAAAGCTTAACAAATTTGTTGCCAGCACGTCTGCACTAAAGAAAACCCTAAAAAACATTCTTGACTGAAGGAAAATAATCCCATGGAAAAGAACTGAAAGGTAGGGGAGACTAAAAAGCAATGTAAAGGATAAATATCTACATAAATCTAACTAAATACTCACTTTGTAAACAAATAATATCTATCGGGTAAAATAAATGTAGAATTAAAAATGAATGGCAACAATAATACGAGGCGATAAAGGAGGAAAAGATTAAAGCATTCTAAGATTCTAACACTAGAAAGTGGTAAAGATACCAATTTGTATTAGACTCTAATAAGGCAAGGAGACATATTCTGGGGTAAATAGTATAATAAAAAAAAAAGAATTTGTATCTTAAAAACTGAAAGATGATGTAATGGGAAAATTTTTTCACGTATTATTTATTTTAAAAATGTATAAATGAGACAAAATAGAAAGCTAGTAACATGGTGGAGAAAAACCAAACTATATCAGTCATTATAGCATATGGTTGAAAAACAAACAAACGAAAAAAAGCTTTCATTTAGACTGAATATTCCATTTAAGAACAAACTCCATCTGACTAGATAGAAAAAAAGTATATGCTAATTACAAAGGAAATGTAATCCAGAACTGTTAAAACTAAAAGGATTAGAAAGCAATTATGAAAATATTAACCCAAATAAATATGATATATCAGGTAAAGTAATCTTTAAAACATGAAGAATTATTAGATATATTAAATGATATTTTCAATAGGACATCTCTATTTTAAATCTGTATGAACCCAATAATGTAGATTGAAATTATGTAAAGCAAAAAGTAAAGAACTGTAAGAAGAAATGAACAATTCTACAGCCATAGTGGGAAATATTAACATACCTCTGTCAATAACTTGATAGAATAAGTAGCAAGAAAATAGGACAGTTGAACAACACAAATAAACTTGACTTGTTGACATATATAAAGCATGTGATTAGAAAAAAGTATTTAATAAGCATCATTTTAAGTGAAAACTAAAACATAGAAGTGATCTTTTCAATTAATCATACCTAGAAATTCCTAGAAAATTATTGTATTTAATGGTAACTTACAATAGCTTTCCATTGGAAACAGGAGAAAAGGAAATATGCTTGCTATCGACATTTCTGTCTTTCTTTCTTTCTTTTGCAGAATTATTTATTTATTTATTTATTTATTTATTTTAATTTACATCCAAATTAGTTAGCATATAGTGAACAATGATTTCAGGAGTAGATTCCTTATTGCCCCTTACCCGTTTAGCCCATTCCCCCTCCCACAAGCCCTCCAGTAACCCTCTGTTTGTTCTCCATATTTAAGAGTCTCTTATGTTTTGTCCTTCTCATTGTTTTTATATTGTTTTTGCTTCCCTTCCCTTATGTTCATCTGTTCTGTATCTTAAAGTCCTCATATGAGTGAAGTCATATGATACTTGTCTTTCTCTAATTTCACTTAGCATAATACCCTCTAGTTCCATCCATGTAGTAGCAAATGGCAAGATTTCATTCTTTTTGATTGCCGTGGAATACTCCATTCTGTATATATACCACCTCCTCTTTATCCATTCATCCATCGATGGACATTTGGGCTCTTTCCATACTTTGGCTATTGTTGATAGTGCTGTTACAAACATGGGCTTGCATGTGTCCCTTCGAAACAGCATACCTGTATCCCTTGGATAAATACCTAGTAATTTATCCCTTGGATAAATACCCTAGTCATAGGGTAGTTCTATTTTTAATTTTTTGAGGAAACTCCATACTGTTTTCCAGAGTGGCTACACAAGCTTGCATTCCAACCGGCAGTGCAAAAGAGATCCTCTTTCTCTGCATCCTCACCAACATCTGTTGCTGCCTGAGTTGTTAATGTTAGACATTCTGATAGGTGTGAGGTTGTATCTTATTGTGGTTTTGATTTGTATTTTCCTGATGATGAGTGATGTGGAGCATTTTTTCATGTGTCGGTTGACCATCTGGATGTCTTCTTTGGAGAAGTGTCTATTCCTGTCTTTTGCCCATTTCTTCACCGGATTATTTGTTTTTTGGGTGTTGAGTTTGATAAGTTCTTTATAGATTTTGGATACTAACCCTTTATCTGATATGTCATTTGCAAACATCTTCTCCCATTCTGTTGGTTGCCTTTTAGTTTTTCTGATGGTTTCCTTTGCCGTTCAGAAGAAGCTTTTTATTTTGATGAGGTCCTATTGCTGATTTTTGCTTTTGTTTCCCTTTCCTCTGGAGATGTGTTGAGTAAGAAGTTGCTGCGGCCAAGATCAAAGAGGTTTTTGCCTGCTTTCTCCTCGAGGATTTTGATGGCTTCCTGTCTTACATTGAGGTCTTTCATCCATGTTGAGTTTATTTTTGTGTCTGGTGTAAGAAAGTGGTCCAGGTTCATTCTTCTGCATGTCACTGTCCAGTTTTCCCAACACCACTTGCTGAAGAGACTGTCTTTATTCCATTGGATATTCTTTCCTGCTTTGTCAAAGATTAGGTGGCCATACATTCGTGGGTCCATTTCTGGGTTCTCTATTTTGTTCCATTGATCTGAGTGTCTGTTTTTGTGCCAGCTATTGACATTTCTATTCAACATTTATGTGAAGGTCCTTCTCAAGTGCTAAGAGAAAGCAAAAACAGCAACAACAGCAACGAACAGAAGAAATGAAAAAATAAATAAAACTGTTAATTGTCATAAATAACATGATTTTATGTGTGTATACCCCCCCAAAAAATTCATAGATAAATGTTTACAATTAATGGGTAATTTTTAGCATCAATCCTGATATGCAGATAGATATACACATATTTACACATAAATATATATACACAAAGTAATTTTGATATTCCATAGAATTCCAATAATTCCATATAGGCCAGCAAATAGTAGAAAGTAAAATGTAAAGTGGTACTATTTATATTAGTATCTGAAATATTAAATACCTAGGAATAAATTAAGTGTAAGGCATTCAAACAACTGTAGATCTTCCTAGACTTTCAGTGGGGTTATGTCCCAATAAACTTAAGTTGAAAATATCCTAAGTTGAAAATTCATTTAATACACCTAACCTAACGAATATCATAGCTTAGACCAGCCTACTCTAAACTTGTTCAGAACACTTACATTAGCTTACCGCTGGGCAAAATCACGTAACACAAAGCTTATCTTATAATATAGTTATTGAACATCTCATGTAATGTATTAAGCGCTGAAGGTGAAAAACAAAATGGTTGTGTGGCTACAGAATGGTTTGTAAGTGTATTGGTTGTCTACCCTTGTGATCACATGGCTGACTGGGAGCTGTGGCTGGCTGCCTCTGCCCAGGATGGCAAGAAAGTATCATACCACATACCGCAAGTCCAGGAAAATAATACAATTCGGAATTTGAAGTACAGTTTCTACTGAGTGCTTATTGCTTTCACACCATTATAAAGTCAAAAAATCATAGGGCAAACCGTTGCAAAGTCTCAGACCATCTACACTCAGAAGATGCGAAGTATTACTCAGATAATTTATAAAAGAACTCAATAACTGAAAGATTATATTTTGTTAATGGGTTGGAAAATTAACTGTTACAAAGATTCAGCTTCCCCAAAGTTCTTTTCCAGTTTCAATTTAATTTAATCCCAGTATTAATTCTGTAGAATTCAACAAGCTGATTCCAAAACGTATATGAAATGATGAAGGTTCAAAACTGTTGAAGAGTAAGAACAATTTGAAGGAGTGTTACCAAAATATGTAAAGATATTGTAATACTACATAATTAATAACAGTGTGTTATCGGCACAGGAATAGGCAAATAGGCCAAAGAAACTGGACAGGGAGTCCAGAAATATGTGATTGTCTGATTTATGACAATAATACCACTGGCATGGAGTGGAGAAAGGCTTCTTTTGGTATTTTTGTTTTGTTTTTATAATGATGGTCCATTGGGTAGGCAAAAAACAGATTTTCCTTTATTCCTTATCTCGATACTGTACACAAAAACCAGTTCCGGGTAGAATATAGACACAAATGCAAAAACGTAAAATAAAGCATTATCAACTGAAACCGCTGAGATGATTCGAGGTGATCTAGATTATCTTTGCAATACCTGATTTCAGCAACAACAAAGAAAGCATGAAATGAAAGTATTAAAAAACACTGCAAAATAATTTCGGAAAAGCCAGCCTAATTTAAACAACGGACTAAAGGTCTGAGCAGGTCTGTATCCTTTTCCTGATACACAAAAACATAGCACAGTGAGGATGAGAGATCACTGTTGTCTTTCTAGCCCTCCTTTATTTTCTTGGGTGCCCTTAAGTCTATGTTAATTAATATATGGAAACAAGACCTGAATTGTCCTAAAGGAAGTGAATAAGAAAGAAAATTATGATTTAAGTCTAATTTATATTCCTATTTGTTGCCCCAAGTATTTACCAATATAGCCTCTACTCAGTTATTCACAAAAGTCGAGAATTTAACGAATTGGAACTGTTGAAAACAAAACAACCCCTTGTTAGAGAAACTTTCATCCATAGGAATTGGGTTATTTTTGTTGTTGCTGTTACTTAAATCATTTTGTTGCAGAAAAATATCAGGACACCTAACTGTAAGAAAAAAGTGAAAGATGAAATACACAGAACAAAACAAAAACAACCTTAATTTAGGTAGCAAGAGTCATTTGTATCACAGATAAGGCAAGAATTATTCTCACAGAATGGGTAACTAAAGGCAAAAAATATCAATATATAGATGAAGAAACTTAGTTTTGTACCTATTAAAGCTTTGAATCTCTGAGTTTGGTTCGCCTGTTGGGAATCTGTTTTGAGTACTCCTATTAAGAGGACATATAAGTGAGGAGGAAATAACACTTCTTAGCATTATGGACAAGGGAATTTTTAAATTTAACACTGACCTTGAATGTGTTTGAGTCAGTAATTATTTGAGAAGATAAGTATTGGGATATACATTGATTTTAAAAACTCATGAGAGGACACGGTACTCTTGATATTTTATTTTACTTAAAGCAGCATGACAAAGTGTAATTTTGCAAGTAAATGATACATATTCTATTTCAATAATTTATTATTTCCTCATAGTGAATACATAGTATCATTCCTGCAACTGTCCTCCTGAAAAAGGCCCATCATTTCTGAAGCTTATGAAAGACTAGAACTGACCATATTTCACTAACTTTTCTATATGACTTTAATATTCCCCCAAAACTAATTTATAAGCCATTCATTCTTTCCCCACCTCAGTGAAACATGCCTTTTAAATTTCCCTCTATCGGCAACTATTTTGCATTTACTATTCATAATTTCTTAAGAAGATCATTTCTTTAAGTTACATGATATTCTGCAACAGAGTCCTTACCAGAGAACAAGTTTGGGACTGAGGAAGGAAATCATCGTTTGGGGACCTTGAAAAAAGATTTCAAGGATTAAAGCTAATACATTTTAACAATGGTGAATATGGTAAATATATGTTTGAGCATCAGGTGTCTTTAAGCCTCATCAAAATTTGTCTGAGAGTTTTTATACTCCCTCAGGATTTATCTTAGCATCCTTATTTTATGACTATTTTATAAAAGAAAATTTTCGTAAAAGCTTTTCATAAATAATTAGCTTTATCATAGGTAAAAATTTATTTGAAATAAAATAACAGCTTTCATAGTAACCAAACAGGTAAAATTTTCTTTATAATCCATAAAGGCCACACACCTGTCTTGAACCAGAGTGTACATCATGTAACTGATTTGGAATTTTGAACCAAATAAATGACAAGAAAGAAGGTCCTACTAATAATTTCTCTTTGACTTGCAGAACCATCCTTTTTTTTTTTTTATTACTTTGATATTTGAGGTAGTTTTCATTTCCAGAGTATCTGTGCTCACCACACTCCTTTCTTTAAGTAAACAAAAAAACCAATCTTAATTGTTGACCATACTCCTTCTTATTTGCGGAATTTCTCCCTTAAAATCCACTTTTGAGTGACTAAAGTTTAGCTTTTCTAGTCATAAGGCACTGTGGAAAATTCTAAGCCTGTTTTCATCCAACCTGGTAGAGAGATAATCTATGGGAAAACTTCTAGACATAATAGCATTAGGCTTGGGTTCACAGTCTGTCTGCTAGTTTCTAGTTGGAAAGTCTGGTTTCAAGGTCTTAGTCTCAGTGTTCTAGTAATTTGGAGCATAATATTATTACCTTATAAGATTAAGAGCGTTCAATAAAGTTATGTATAGGAAAGTAGTCAACACAGTGTCTGGATCTTTGAACTCTCTATAAATACTATCATTCTCCCTTCCTTCTAACAAAAACTATCTTGTTTATTCTACAGTTGCTTCTTTTTCGTGAACCAACAAAGGTTTGATGTGTACCACACATAGGCTATTTGCAAGGCCAGTACCAATATTCCAGTCAATTTAATAACTTAGAATGGGATCCTCTGTAAAGACTCATTTTATGTCAAATGTGATTTACATTAGTAGTCACACTGGAAACCTTCAATTTAAGTTTTTTACCCAAAGGTTTTCATCAATTTGTTTGGTGTCCTGCATTTGTTCTTTTTAAGAGGTTTAGAAACTGAAACAATATTTCTGCTTCTTTGAGCTTACTTATGTCATAAATTCAAGTGTATAATCCAAGGCTAAAACCTACTTAGATTTACGTCAGATGAAAAGTTATTTCAGTAAATTGATGAGAGAGGACACATTTTTTTTCCTCTGAAATATAGCATCTTAAGGCAGTGCATTTAGTTCCCAACTTCAAATTTACTAGTGTGAATAAAAAGAACTTCAAGAAAATGTCATTTGTCATGGCTATACCTAGAAAATAGCATATTTCAAAGACTGCAGTCTCTTCTGTTTGCAATCTTAGGTTATCATCAGAGTTTTATGACATAAAAATGTCAAATGAAAAACAAACCCAGACTTACGTAAGGAGAGACTTTATTCAAAAAGATTTTTGCAATAGTGCAATGGGCTCAACTGCAGTTTGGAGAAAGCTCTAGCCATAGGAACTGCAAGCATCTCAAAAGTCAGGGAGGATGGGGCGCCTGGGTGGCTCAGTCTGTTAAGTGGCCGACTTCGGCTCAGGTCACGATCTCGCGGTCTGTGAGTTCGAGCCCCGCGTCAGGCTCTGTGCTAACCGCTCAGAGCCTGGAGCCTGTTTCGGATTCTGTGTCTCCCTCTCTCTGACCCTCCCCCATTCATGCTCTGTCTCTCTCTGTCTCAAAAATAAATAAACGTTAAAAAAAGAATTAAAAAAAAAAGTCAGGGAGGAAAGGGTTTTTCTTATTTCAGAAAGAGGAAACAAGGCTAGAAAGAGCAGGTTTCAGGCAGCTGATCAGGGAGTGTCAGTGATTTGGGGGAGGGCTGGCCAAGAAGGGGCTGTTTCTCATTCTGATACTGCCTAAAGCTCTGTGGGGCTCCAAGTTCAGGATCCTGTGTGCAGGAGAAAAGTTTCACTAGAGTTTGGTCAAGTCAAGTTCACAACCGTTTTGTTCAGATTCATCAGTGGGGACAAATAGTTCAGCTAATCTTTTATTTTATTAAAAAAAAAATTATTTTTAACGTTCATTTATTTTTGAGAGAGAGACACACACAGAGTGTGAGTGGGGGAGGGGCCGAGGGAGAGGAAGACAAAATCCAAAGCAGCTCCAGGCTCTGAGCTGTCAGCAAAGAGCCCGACACGGGGATTGAACCCATAGCCATGAGATCATGACCTGGGCCAAGTTGACTGAGCCATCTGGGTGCCCCTTGTTCAGCTCATCTTTTATAGGGCAAGGAATGGAATTTAGAGGGTCTTTGGCCTTGTCATAGGTGAACAAGGGAGTATCTTGTCTTATCTTATCTAAGTCTTATCTAAATCATCTGGGGAAAGGTGGTTATTTGCATTGGGCTCTTTCCTGAAACACAGAGGCAGGGGGATTTCTTTAACCATCTCTTTTCCAGGATCATAAGTTAAAGTCCAACATTGTCACAATGTAGCTAAATGTCTGGACTTACAGTTTCTTAACCTTTGGTAGGCAAATAACAATAGACAGCTATAGTTTTCTGATTCATATTTGTATCAGAATTCACCCCATTTCCTGTGGAAAACTAACATGCAATATCCAAGGCTCTAGCATTACTTCCAGATTCAGACAATAAACTCTTCAATAAATAAGTAATGGTGGCCTCCTGCAGCTCATGAAAGGAAATAACTTAGCCACTCCCTTAATTACAATCTCCTTTAATTACAGAACATTGCCTGACACATGCAGGCATTATGTTATATGCTGAGTGGATTGCAGTAACTCATATTTACTTAATAATTAAGGAAGGAACATGATGCTTACTACCAAGTTACTTGACTTTACTAATATGCTGATATGTTATAAACATTGCCTGCAATGACCTTCTTAAATTTAAGAAAAGGTCTTAGTGGGGTTTTTTGTTTGTCTGTTTGTTTGTTTTTTTAAGGCTTGTTTATTTTTGAGAGAGAGAGGGAGGCTCCAGGCTCCAAGCTGTCATCACAGAGTCCATCACGGGGCTCAAACTCACGAACTGTGAGACCATGACCTGTGAGATCATGACAGGAGCTGAGGTCAGACGCTTAACCCGCTGAGCCACCCAGATGCCCCAAGAAAAGGTCTTAATGTTTAAAGAGAATACATTCTCATTCCAAATAGGAGCAGGTGGGGTGATGGCAGCAACAAGATTTTAAATCAAACAGACCTGAGTTCAAATTCTTCCTCTGCCAGACACTAACTCTGTGACCACCTGCCAATAACCTACCTTATTTTGCCTCAGATTTATTTTTTTTAGTGCTGTACTTAGAAGAGTTCTTCAGAGGATCGGGGATAATGTATACAGTTAATCTTTACTACATGTACCTTCTGTATCTGTACATTTGCCTCCTCACTGAAATTTGTCTGTAACCCCAACGCTAATATTTGTGGCATGTCTATACTTCTGGTCATACGTGGATAGACACAAAATAGCAAACAATTTGACATGCGCCATCAGAGTTCTAACAAACCTATGTTTGACTTCTTGTTGCAGATCTCCTACTGCAACAGTGTGGTCTCTGTAGTCCCACAGTTTTGGTATTTTTGTGCTTTTTGTTGGTGATTTCACGGTTTCAAATGGCCCCTGACTGGTGAAGAAGTACTGTCTAATGTTCCTAAATGCAAAAAGGTTGTCTTGTGCCTTATAGAAAAAACACGTGTTAGATAAGCTTTGTTCCAGCCTGAGTATTGTTGGCTGGGAGTTCAATGTTAATGGATCAGCAATATTTACTAAATAAGGTGTCTGTAAGCAGAAAGACCATGAAACAAGGTTATGCCGTGACTGGTTGACAAAAATGGGATTAGAGGCTCGTGGGAACCTAACCCCGTATTTCCCCTAGGAGTGATGCTTCAGTATATGTGTTAACTCCAGTGGTCACAGTGACTATGAGTATGTAAATATTCACTGATAATGAAAGTGGACATATGTATCATATAATGAGAAATAGAAAAGCAGCTCCTTACATCCAGGAGCTGGCCTGACACTCACTTAGGCATTGGTATCCTCCTGCTGGGCAGAAACAATTTCACAGAACATCTGCATTAAGACAAGGTGACTCTGTGACCATGGCGAATCAAAGTAAGAACAAGATTACTCTGTAACTGTGTCTGGACACAGATAAAACACGAGCATTTCCAGGTCACAGAGCAGCACGCCAAACACTCTTGCTCTGAGTTAACATGAGTGACTGCAGCTTCTTTACCATACAAAGAAGATGTATTGAGATGACCAATTACAGAATTGCCCTTACTCTCAGACAGCATTCAATCCAGACTAGATCCCCACTGTTTTGGACTCTCCAGAATCACCCAACCAACCCAAATTCACATCTTTTCTAATACCCTCTTACCAAGACACCCCACAGTTCCATGATGCATTCTCCCTTATTACAATAAGAAATAACCCCCTCTCGTGTAACTACACTTGCATTTCTGGTGATCTTTGATTGGAGGGCATTGACAATAGACATAACCAACAGGTCGTAGTGGTTTTACTAATTTTTGTTTAGAGTGGTGGTTTATTTGCCAAGTTAACCCATGCTGACTATCCCAGATGGGCTAAGAAAACGACTTGCAGAGTATAATTCCCTTATAGACAGTTAGTTTTGTTATTACAACTGTGTTTCAGTCTGTTTATGGTTTCCACGGTATTACAAGGAGTTATAATGTAGAAATCTTAGTGTATTACCCATGGCTCATATTGTTTAATCCTTTGACATCTGGGGGCCTTGCTGACCCTAGAGAGACTGCTTCTCCCAGGGTTAGCTAATTCTTAGCAAACCACTCATCCACTCTTTTCTTGGGCACACCAGCCAATGCAGAGCCCATAACCCTAACTATCTCCTTTGGGCTCTCACATCTTAGGTCACTATTTCCCTGCCCTAATCACCCCAGGGCCAAGTACCAGACAACTGCAGGGAGCCTCTATACTCCAACACCCACTGAAATTATCCAAATGAGTCAATCCTAGGCTTACTTATGCCCATTCCTTCCCATGGAAACCAAAATAAAGGCTCTTGCCCATATTGTCCTCTGCTTTCTCTGCCTCCTAAGTGACCCTAGTTCTTCCCATGGTGTGGCCTTCTCTCAGAATCTGTGACTTTAACAAACTACCTTATTAATGGCAATTGTCTCCTGATAGCTATGGCCTTGCTATACCTAGTAATAAACCTATACTTTAGAATACTTAACCCTTGTCATAAAGGAATTTAGAGTATAATATTGGAGACTGGATAACTCTTGCAAGAGAACAAAAAGGAAAAATCAAATACAGTGCAAACCTATGCAAAGACAAGCGCTGATGCATTGTTGGAAGCAAACAGGAAAAGGCTTGATGGGAGACAGCAGGGCTTGGAGGAATGAGGTGTGTTTGTTGGATGAGGGAAGGTAGAGGATTTTTGTGGAGAAGGTCATGAATGAAGCAGTAAATTTGGAAGTAGGTGATTCCCCAGCAAAGTACTTAACTGAGATGTAGCATTAAATTTTTCAAGTTTTAGGGGCGCCTGGGTGGCCTAGTCAGCTAATCATCTGACTCTTGATTTCAGCTCAGGTCATGATCTCATGGCTCGTGAGTCCAAACCCTGAATTGGGCTCTGGGCTGATGGTGCAGAGCCCGCTTGGGATTCTTTCTCTCTCCCTCTATTTCTGCCCATCCCCCTCCCCCCACCCCGCTCAAAATAAAGAAAATAAACATTAAAAAATTATTTAAAAATTTATAATTTTTTTCAGGTTTAAAATTTATTTTTAAATGTATTTGATCCAGTGATGGATTAAAAATGCATCTGAATGATGCTCACTCTCAAAAGCAAGCATTTTTCTGATTTTTTTTTTCCAAAGGCAAAATGGAATCTACGTTTTTGTTTTTATTCTTAAAGAGAATGTCCTAAAGACCATATGAAGCTTTTGGACATAAACTTCTGTATCCAGGCAACATCACTTTGAAGTAGGGAGCAGATCATTGACATTTTATAGCTGGAGTTCCAAGAACACCTAAAGAAAAGCCTGCTGTAGAAGCAGAAATAGCCCAGAGGCCAGGGCTCCTGGAAAATTGGGATAATTACTGAAATCAATTCTGGCTTACAAAGAACACAAAAGCTGAACACACACTGTTAAATTGCCTTCTGCTCACCTGTGGTTTACCATATTTTTTTTCTTCTATAATTCTCAGATTTTGTAAAGGCCAAGTAGAATTTCTAACAGATCATTAATGAGAAGCACTTGTGTCAGTAATGGGAACACCATCCTATCACAGCTCTTAAAAATCCACATATTATGTAACTTGGAAATTCATAAAATGGAATAAAAACTACTAAGTCAATTCCAGCAAATGACATTTATAGATAACATGTATATGGAAGTACTTTTTAAAGCTTTTAACACTTACATGATTCAATTTATTTATGATGTGGTTAATACTACTTGGATTGGAGAAGTCATGTGTATATGAATAATCCCATGAATCTTTGGTAATTATTCATTTATTACTACACCCCCCCGATCCATATATAAATCATGAATCATGTAGTCGATTTATCAGGGTAAGAGATAATTGTACTCATAAGTTCTATGGTGCCAGTGACTGTCTCGGCACGGAGAGGTAGTGATCCACAGTGTGTTGGCTTTGTGCCCAATGAACAGGAGACCACATTCACGTGATCCTATGGCCTGGGAGAAGGAACAAATGCCCAAACCAAAGGAATGGTACTAATAAATCTTTAAGTCTATTTAGACCATAGGAAATCCAGACAGACTAATTCAGCAGAACTCTGCTGTGGCCTCATAAATCTATCCCATACTGTGCATTTTAAGCTTATTGCTAGAATGTATCAGAAGTGATAGTGAAATTTATCTTTTGTTCCTCAATTACTATAATTCATACCTATGCTACCTGCTTGAGGAATGACAGGTAGCATATAAAGAGTAAAGATTTTTGAGACAGAGAGACCTATTTTGATTCTTAATAGTGTGAATTTCTAGAATAATAACTGAACATAAATTATTGAACCTTTTGAGCTTTCATTTTGCTCATTTATATCATAAGTGCATCACCTATATCTTAAAGAATTATGAAAATTTGATCAAAACATAGAAGAACAAAGCTGGCACACAGCAGACACTCAAAATACGGATCGCTCTTCAAAAACTAATTCTAAAACAAATTGGGATCTATAGGAGACATGGCTTGAAGTCACCCCTGATCTTACTCAACGCTGAGAAGTGAAGGGTTTCCTCTTTGTCAGCATCCAGTTCCTCTTTCTGAACCATTAATATTTGTGTGGTAGCTTAGTGCTTGTCATCATCCCCGATCAATGCCTCTTCTAATGAGAAAAATCTGTAATTCGTACACGTGGAGCTATATTATTAATTGGATTACCTCTGCTGAGTGGCTACAAGCTTTAAAAGACAACTGTAGAATTGGAGGCTTCAGCTACTGGGTGTGTATTTTTGAGCTAGTGTGTATATCAGTGGGTGGGTGGGGACGGGGGGGGGGGGGGGGCAGGGGGGAAGGAGTTTGGAGGGGGTGGCTGGGATGTTAATTTGCTAAATTTACACATCATGGACTATAACCAGGAAAACAGCTTTACTTTCTTAACGAAAGGTTTGTGTTCTCTTTCAAAGTACAATATATGAGTAATTGTAATCAGAATATTTTCTAGGGACAGATTTCACTCCAAAACGTTTTGAAGTAGGTTTTTACTCTACAGAACTAAATGGCCTCCTATCCCAAAGTGACTGAGACAGAAAAAATTAACAAAGGAGAAAGTGCCATATTAAATGATAAAACCGATGTGTTGGGTTTTTTTTAAGACTTTAAGGTTTTGTCTGTGTGTGTGTGTGTGTGTGTGTGTGTGTGTGTGTGTGTTTTGTATTTTCCTAGACATTTAGTTTATTCACCTGTTTTTGCCATTTCCAGGGGAAGGGGTTCAGGACAGCCCCCCCCCCCCCCCCCCGCAAATTTACCACTTTGGCATGCAGACTATTTTGAGGTGAAGCAATCAACTCTGTGGGCTCAAGAGAAACTTTTGACCGTCCCTTAACTACATAGAAGAATCTAAATTGGGGGTCTTTCCCAGAGGAAGAATTATTGCCAGAGATACATTTTATCTGAGTGACCCATCCGGATGGTAGGGCAAACATCTAATTATCAAGCATCTCTTCTTACTGCCCTGTGAATTACATTCTTTCCCTTTGAAGTCCCAGACCCCTACCCCTTCTCCTTAGTTCAGGCATATACACCCCATTTTGCCTGCTTGTCCTGAAATTTCATGTGTGTGTGGATTCCCCGTACATACAAAAGCGAATTTGGTTTTCTCCTGTTAATCTTTTGTCATGTCAGTTTGATTTTTAGTCCAGCTAGAGAGATATTGAAGGGGGCAAGAAGTTCTTCCTCTCACACAGAATATATGTGCTTCCTTGTTTTTTACTCAGTGTCTTCTGACAGTGTGCATTAGAAACAAAAACACAATTGTAAGTCTTAAGCCTTAATGTTGAGAGTCTGACTTAGTAACAATATGATGCAGAAACATGATTTTTTTTTCTTAATCTCCTCAGGTTTAAAAAAATGATTAATTACCCACCCCCCACCCCCTGCCCTTGCATGAGCATAGCTAGAGGTCTTCCTGTAACAAAAAGCAAAAAGCGGGGATTGGACAATTGATGTGAGGTGATGAAGGAGAAAAACTAATAATATTGAAAAGTAGTAGAATATGCCAAATATGACTGTAGAATTCAAGACGTGCCACCCCCAAATATTTGGCATTTTGAGCTGTACACACTTGAAAAATAAATAGCACATGTAGGGAGGAGCTTTCTCTGAACTTCCTGTTAGTCTACCTGAAGACATATCCTCCAAAAGAAACTCAATTGTCCTAGACCTCCCAGGGATTTTCATCAACCGGGAAAGATGGACTCATCACAGCAAAGGAGACTGGAAGTCAACATCGCACGCACACAAACTTTGTCACAAGCGATCATTCCTCCCATCTGTTCTTCGTAGGGCCCATTCATCTTTCCTAAAAATCATTTGCCTTAAGAATCCTACATCCTCTCCCCTTTGTCCCTCTCGTGGTATTTAAACCCGAATTCCAAGCCACATCAGGGGGTGACTCATTTTTCCCTGGGTATCTCCCATGTATACATGAGGTAAACATGTTAATAAACTTCTGTTTGTTTTTCTCTTATTAAAGTCTTTTATTACAGGGGTCTCAGCGAAGAAGTCAAAAGGATGAGGGAAAATTACATGCGTCCATTTTTATAGTCTGCGAAGTTTCCAGCATCCAGCAAAGCTTCATATGCTTATGTGATTAGAATGTGGTTTATCCTCCAGGCAGTCTGAGGATTGCCCTCCTCCCAGCCTAGAAAAAGTCATATACCATTGAGGCAAAATAATTTCATATGGGAAAAAAAGCTATATTTGCGAGAATGTTAAATTGGGTACATGCACCTGGAGGCTTAAAAAAAAAGCACATTATAAAATTACAAAAATAATTTTACTTGAAGCCATAATGTGGGGAATATATACTGTTGATTATTTTATATAGTTATTGGTGCTATTCTGAAATGATTACTCTTCAGAGGCTTAATTCCTACCCTCCTCTGATGGCGTGCTGGAACTGATTACACAAATATAAAATTTAATCTTTCTCCAAGTCATATGTTTTACAAGTGCAGTTTAACTTTGGGCAATTACATTTAAAATTAAAGGATTTCAACTAAAGAGAAATAGATGTAGAGGCAGTATGAATTCAAAGACCTTCCATTTCCTCAAACAGCATCTAATCAAATGGGTATGTAAAACCTAAGTACTCTGCTTTTTCCCACTATTCCTCTCCTCTCTTCCATTGAAACAAGGTCCTTACATAATAATGATCCTTGGACTTGCTCCCCACATGCTGTTTTTAACAATGCCTCCCAGTTCTTTTGTTGAGTTGCTTTTACTTGTAAAACAGATGGTTTGAAATCAGTGCAGAACTTAGGTGTGACTTTTCCGTAGAAGAAAATTTATAAGGGAGAAAATATTTGCAAGAAAATACATGTCACAAAGGACTGTTATCAAAAATTCTAACAACCAAACAAAAAGAATTTAAACAGCCTGACTAAAAAAATAGGCCCAAAACCTTAACAGATACCCCACCAGAGAGAAGATACAGATGGCAGATAAGCACAGAAAAGATGCTTCGCATCATATGTCTTCAGGGAAATGCAAATTAAACCAATAACAAGATATCGCTATACACCAGTTAGAATATACAAGATCCAAAACCCTGACAACACCAAATGCTGGCAAGGATGTGGAGCCACAGGAATGCTCATTGATTGCTGTTGGGAACGTGAAAGAGTACAGCCACCTTGGAAGCCAGTTTGGTAGTTTCTTACAAAACTAAACATATTCTTACCATAGACCTAGCAATTGTACTCCTTGATATTTACCCAAAGGAGTTGAAAACTTACGTCCACACAAATGTTTGTAGCAGCTTTATTCGTAACTGCCCAAACTTGGAAGCAACCAAGATATCCTTCAGTAGATGACTGAATTAACCAAGGTACATCCAGACAAAGGAATATTAGGATATAAAGGATAGTTAAAAAGAAATAGGCTATCAAGCTATGTAAAGACAGGAAGGAAATTTACAGGTTTATTACAAACTGAAAGAAGTCAGTCTGAAAAGGCTACATACTGTTTGATTCAATCGTATGACATTCTGGAAAAGGCAAAGCTATGAAGACAGTGAAAAGGTCAATGTGTGTCAGGAGTTAGGGAAGGGAAGAGATGAACAGATAAAGCACAGATCATCTTTTTGATAGTGCAACTATTCTATATGATACTATAACGATAGATACATGTTATTATACATTGGTCCACACCAATAAAATACACCAAACCCAGAATGAATCCTAATGTAAACTATGGACTTCAGGTGATAATGATGTGTCAATATAGGTTTATCAATTGTAACAAATATGACATTCTGGTGAGGGATGTTGATAGTGGGAGATGAAATGCATGTGTGGGGGCAAAGGGAGTATATGAGAGATTCTGTACTTTACTCCCAAAACTCCTCTACAAAATAAAGTCTGTTCTAAAAAAAATAAAGATATATATGTATATATGTTAGAGGCAGTTAGGTTCGGACAGGATGTCTGGAAGCCAGCAAAGAAGAAGGAAGTCATGGCCAGCTATTGGGGAAGTCAGAGGCCTGTCCTGGCAGCCCTCCAAAACAAAGCCACAAGAAGCCAGATCAAATAGATAGGCCCAAGATGGCTGACAAAGTAGGCCAGAAACCCCTCACCAAAAAAGGAAGAAAAAGTATAAAATCCTGCTTCCAAGAAATCTCCACCTCAAGTAATGAGTATTCTTCCCCTTAACAACTGTCCATAAAAGATAGAAATCTGAACCCCAGGGACACAGTTCTCTCTTGTCTCTCTGTTGACCTCATCTGCTCTCACATCTCTTTGAATGTAGCTTTACTTTAATAAACTTTCCTGCTTGTGTCACTCATCTGCTATGTTGTGTCTATCCTTGAATTCTTTCTCGTGAGGAGACCAAGAGCCTTCGGAGACATCTATGGGACAGGCCAGGTTGAGGCCTCAGGGCCCAGGGTCTCCTCAGTTCACGTGACTATATGTATAAAATATATATAGATATATGTATAGAATATATACAGATATATGTGTGTGTGTGTGTGTGTGTGTGTGTGTGTGTGTATCCTTAAGAACTTCTCTCTGTGATGTGCCAGTAAATGTTTAACAAGCAGAAAACAAAACAAAACAAGCTCTAAATTGTACCATTCGCTGAGCTCCATGATTTTGACAGCAAGACTAAGTTTTGGATTCTGAATTGTTAATAGGCTTTGAATAGCAGTTGACATAACTTCCTTTATCTTTGGTATGTTCATACATCACTTTAGCATTAGTAAATTGGGGATGCTTTTGCATGTATCCTGGAATGGGATGGATTTCAAGAAACCCAAACTTTAATTAGCAGTTGAGTTGTTTAATCCCATTAGAGAGACAGAAGAGGGCACAACTTCTGAAGTGCAGTATATTCACTCGAAGCCTAACACCCTGCATTCACATCTTTGCCCCTTCCATTTATTTTTCTGTTTATTTTTTGCTTTAGGCAAATTATTGAATCTCTCTATATCTCTGTTTCTTTAATTGTAAAATGTGCAAAATAATGGTCTTTACTCCTCTGGGTTCTGTGATAGAAAATGGATATATTAAGTTCTTAGTAAAATTTAGCCATAACTCATTTGACTTCTGTGAAATGTTCCCCTGTTGGAAAATATACTTCTTTCTAAGCCTCCCCACATGCAGGTGTGGGGCAAGAAATCTTCCGTCTACCCTTCTAAGTTCTTGGGGAGAACTCCCCCCATCCATAATAAAAGACAAATTAACAGGAGAAAATAAATAAAAATTTAATAACATGTACACCTCTTGTTTACATGGGAGATACCGAGGAAAACTGTGTAACTCCTCAAGATGGCCCAAGCTGTCACCTTAAGTACTACCTCCAGCTGAGGACACAAGAACATGTGGGGGTTGGGTTAGTTATTTGAGGGTACAGGAAAAGCACAGTGACCAAGGGTACGATTGTTATGTAGATTTAAGTCCTGCCTCCTCTATTGAGTTTCTAGAGATTTAGCACCATCCTTTTCTTGGTATAGAGAGGGGGACACCCTTATAAATGGAGGTTCCCCTTACAAATGTAAACATCTCTTACAAAAGGGTAAGAGCTACTCACTTGTCTGGGCTCTTCCTATGTCTGCTATTTCTTAAAAATAATCAGCTGAGGGGCGCCTGGGTGGCGCAGTCGGTTAAGCGTCCGACTTCAGCCAGGTCACGATCTCGCGGTCTGTGAGTTCGAGCCCCGCGTCAGGCTCTGGGCTGATGGCTCGGAGCCTGGAGCCTGTTTCCGATTCTGTGTCTCCCTCTCTCTCTGCCCCTCCCCCGTTCATGCTCTGTCTCTCTCTGTCCCAAAAATAAATAAAAAACGTTGAAAAAAAAAAATTAAAAAAAAAAAAAAAAAAAAAAAATAATCAGCTGAAAATAATCCATATGCCAAAAAGGCATTTTGGGCGTGGAAGATTCTGTTGCCCTTCACAGAAATTCCCCCAGACCACACAAAGCAACTCTCCGTGCTGAGAGGTCCTCAGAACTGTGTTCATTAAATTTACTATGTACAACACTGTCTTTTACTCCAGTTTCCTAGTTGATGGGAGCAGAGTTATGCTTCCTCATTGTGGATGCACATTAGAGAAGTGCGCGTATTTTTTTTACCTCCCTCTAAAAACACAGTGACCCTTCTGTCTTCTATACAATCTCTCACAACTTTTCTAGTGACTTCCTAATTTCCTTATTTCCACCCACACACTCAGGTTCCCTTGTGTGCCCGTCTTCTGTAATGTTATCAGTGTTTCCAGCTACTCTAAAAAATGTGCTATATGCCCTCATTTTCTTTTCCAGAACACCCGATTCTTCTTTTTTTCTCACCTGTGATTGTTCTAACCATGACCCACCCCTACTCCTTTCTTAAGAAATTGCCTATTTCTGATTTCCCTATTAAAGCAGTAGCAGTTTTATAATATTGCAAGAATAATTTTATTGATGTGGCAAAGAGACCAGAGGCGTGTGAAAAACTGAGCTCCCTTCTAATGTGGACGCTTCAGGTTCTAGAAGCCAGAAATATCATAGCAGCTCTCATTTCAGTCATTGAATTTAACATAACCAAAAACAAAGAGAAGGTTTATAAATGTGGAATGAATTTCTAAATTTCAGATTCTAGTGTTCATTTCTAGAGTGCAATATATCTATGGTCATTCGGAGGGCAATTTTACTAAATTTTCAAGCATAGATGACTGAAGTGGTCTCTTTTCCATTCATCAAATATCTGTATCTTTCCCCACGTGAACAAAAGATATCAGTAATACTTTCTTTCAGTACTTTACCTTGATGATAATAAAAACATATAGGAGGTTCCTGTTTCCTTTATTGTTTTTTATTATTTGCTTGGGGAAGTAGGTTGTGTTGAGATCATCTCAGCTATCAATGTCAATTATCTCAGCATGCATGTGGGGGATGTGTGTGGGTTCTCTTCGTGAGACTTTAAAATTGTAGAGTATGTATTTGATAATAATCACACACATATTTTTTGTAGTGAAGCAAGTTATTAATCACTAAGCATGACTAAAAAACATTCTATTAGGGTGTCCAGTGCCCCCAACTGGATTTCAAAAATGAAAAGAGGAAAATATACATTACTTTCATTTCCTTCAAGACAATAGATAAATAACATAACAATTTCAGGGGATTAGGATCAAAGAAATTAAGACTCCTTTCTATCATCTCTCTAAAAGGGGTGGATTGGCACCAGATTTTCAGAAAGTCAAATATAGTCATTCTTTCATTTTTAGCTTTTAATCTAATGGCCTAATTTTATCAATCAACAGCTGACAGTACTTTTTCCCAATTCATGCATTGGATTTTCTTTCTTGGATAATGAGAAGGAAGACTAAATATATCACTGTTGAAGTGCTCTTATTACCTAATACAACGAAGCAATGTTTACAGCAACTTTAAATTTGAGATAATTAAGCTATGCAACACTTAATTTTCTTTATAATAGCACCTTTATTTTCATATAGACAGTGTGGTAGGTAGCTCCGAGATGGTCTCCAGTGATCTCTGCATTTTGGTATTGATGCCTAGTGTGGAGTGTGGGCTTTACTTAATGGCTGGCTTCTAACAAATAACAGACAACAGTAATGGGAAGCCACCTTTCTGATTAGGTTACCAAATTACTGTTTTTCCCTACCTTGGACTTCCATGTCTCACTTTCTGGCTTACTTGTTCCATGAGAAGCTAGCTGGCATGTTGTGAGTTGCCCTACAGAGAAAATCACATAGCAAGGAACTGATGTTTCTAGCCAATAGCTAGTGAGGACCCGTGGCCTGTCAACAGACCAGGTAAGGTCCAGGAGAGATCTATCAGGGCTCACATTTAAGCCTTGTGATGACTGCAAGCCTGGCTAATCTTGAATATAGCATTATTGAGACACTCTGAGCCAGAGGCAACCAGATAAATGCTCTAATTCATGATCCACAGAGACTAAGATAATAAATCTTTTTTGCTTTAAGAGACTAAGTTTCAGAGTATTTGTTACTCAACAGTAGATAATAATACAGTCAGATTCTCTCCTTTTTAATAAATCTATCAATTTATATTTTCTCAAATTTCATTTTGTTCTGTCAATGGCTATATATAAATCACAAGTTTAGGGTTTATATAAACCACTATCATATGTTTTTGGTACTCTTTTATTTCTCATTTATGTTCCCAATAATATACTCTTTAAATTTACAGAAGATTGGGATTTCAAGCTAACCTTTCTTCTTTTACCAGGGTGTATTTTTCTTTAGAAACACTAATTTTTCTCAGTTGGTAAAAATGTAGTAAGAGAGTATATTTCTTTTAAATAGAATAGCGTACATATCTGCAAAAACTATTACCTTTCTTAATCCAGAAAAGAACCAATAATAAAATCAATTCATTTAAATCATATTGGATTTTAGGGGCACCTGGGTGACTCAGTCAGTTAAGCATCTGACTTCGGCTCAGGTCATGATCTCACAGTTTGTGGGTTCAAGTCCCATATCAGGCTCCGTGCTGACAGCTCAGAGCCTGGATCCTGCTTCAGATTCTGTGTCTCCCTCTCTCTCTGCCCCTCCCTGGCTTGTACTCTGTCCCTCTGTCTCTCAAAAATAAATAAACGTAAAAAGAAAAAAAATTTAATCATACTGGATTTTTAAAATCTTTTGTTAAAAAGAAGATGTTACAATTAAAATTTTCATCCAATAATAAGACCCTCAATAGGTACCAAAAAGAGAAATTAACCTATATTCAAAAGAATATTGGACAAATTCTGAGTCATGCTGTGAAATCCTTTCCATGAGACAAAAAGTCTTATGGAAAAGATATGACTGGAATTTTATTGGGATATACAGTTTCTAGAAGATTTTAGAAAGTTGAAGGTATACCATTTTGATTGATTCTCCAATCCTAGCCCAGTAGGATGCAGTGGAAACTATCCACAGTTATATTTTTAAAAGGTCAGTTTGAAGCATATATGAAATTAAACAGCCACATTAGAAATTTTGGTGGGAAAATATTTATTTCTATCTAATTGTGGAATGATCATATTCACTGTTTCTAGAGAACTTGGCTCTGAATTTAAAACCACAACAGGCTCTTGAGTTATTATGAACTACTCTCAGAAAATGGAAATGGCTGGCAAAGGAAATGTAACATGAAATAGAGTTACAGGCTAAAAAGCCCCCTCAAGAGCCTTGGGATGGATCTGTCAGACACCCTCTTGGTTTCCCTAGTCTTAATTTAGAAGTTACCCCTATGGGCATATTCTCATTATATTCTCAGGGAAAGTATTTTGCTAAGTGTTTCCTGGTGAAAAAGAAATGAGCAGTAAGGAGAAGGTCAGAAGCAGAACTGTTAGAAGGAAATACACTTTTCTCAGTTCTGTCCCTCAGAAAAGACTTGCTCAACATCTCTCAAGAAGGAAGATAATATTATTCTTCGAAAATGGGATTTAATGAAAGTGGAATATAGTTTTAAGCAAGGTATTTCTTACTGAAATATACCTTGGTTGAGGAAAGTGTTTATATACCTAATATTAACAGTTCTTTTTATGGCTAAGCTGATTTGGTCAGATCAAGCTGGTTTGCCATGTTCTGTCTTAATAAATTTGATTTAAAGAAATGCTGCTCTTTCTTGTAAAGATGTCTGGAATCATTACAGAAGATGATAGATAGATACATAGATAGATAATAGGTAAATATAGATAATAATAGATCTATCTATATCTGTATCTTTAGCTGTTTATATCTATCTATCCATCTAAAGGTGTTTTAACCTTAGAAATAAACTTATAGACCTAGTACTGATGCTGATGACTTATTAATTTTCTTAATTATTTTAGCCTTTTTTAATGTTTTTTTTTTTTGAGAGAGAGAGAGAGAGCAAGGGAGGGACAGAGAGAGGAGAGAGAGAGAATCTGAAGCAGGCTCCATGCTGTCAGCACGGAGCCTGGTGTGGAGCTCTATCTCATGAACTGCGAGCTCATGACCTGAGCTGAAATCAAGAGTCAGATAGATGCTTCACCGACTGAGCCACCCAGGCACACCATAGCATTTTTCTAAGATTTCCCAAAGGCTTATTAATATAATAATAGAATTGGGAATATATATGGGAATTTCTCAAGAAAACTGAAAAGAATTTTGGTAGAACAGTTATAATGACAAATCAATGGCTAACACATTCTTCAGAATATTCAGTATACTCAAAATAATATTTATTCCAAACTTGAGACACAGTTTGGTTTGTCTTGGCAAATGTGACAGTCAGGCAAGTTGCAAGAATACTGTGGAAAATAAAGATAAAAAGGAAAAAGTACAAATTTTATCTTATTTAAAATTTTTGTGACGTACAACATTACTTTTTCATTAAAAACAAAAAGTCTTATTTATGATTCAATACTATTGGCAAAGTTTAATTTTTACTTGAAGTTTAAATGTCAAAACGAACTTTCCTTTAAATTGTTCTATTTTTCAATCTGCAGGTTCTTTTTCTCCTGAGTGAATAGTTGTGATTGCAAATTCAGTTCATATAAAAAAAAATCTAGTACTTAAAAAAATAGGAAACAACCAGGACATTTGATAACAAATTATTTGCTGTATTGTGTTTAAAAAGAACAACTACTCAGTACCTTGACGGAAAAGTACTTAATGGACAATGTGCCCCAACAGGGACTAAAAACACAAACTATAAAGCCGGAAGAAAATCTGTAATTTTGGATAATGTGACAGAAATAGCATCACTTGAAAGAAATTCTTTTTACCTAATCAGAGTTAACCTTCTACAAACTGTTTTTGTTTTTACTTCTTCAGAGAAAATCTAATTTCAACATAGGCTCTGACTTTAATTTGACTTATAAATTATTTATCTAGATCAGTTAATGAAAAAGTTTAAGCATCTTTAAAGAAAAGACAGTAATTTTGAAGTAAGATTATGTTATTTTAAAACATAATGTTTGGGGTGCCTGGGTGGCTCAGTCGGTTGAGCGGCTGACTTCGGCTCAGGTCACAATCTCGCGGTCCGTGAGTTCGAGCCCCGTGTCAGGCTCTGTGCTGACATCTCGGAGCCTGGAACCTGTTTCAGATTCTGTGTCTCCCTCTCTCTCTGACCTTCCCCCATTCATGCTCTGTTTCTCTCTGTCTCAAAAAGGAGTAAACGTTAAAAAAAAGATTAAATAAAACATAATGTTTAAAGAAAATAATCTTATGCAAGCTATTTAATGCTTCTGTGAACAATATCAGAAGCTAATTGCTCTGCAGTTATTACCACCCCTTGATGACACCCCACATCATTTTTAGTAATGTTAATCAGAAAATTGAACAATGATTGATGGTTATATTAAACTCATATATTTAAAATATTTCACAATAAATGCATCTTTTGATAGGCCAGGCTCCTAGGGAGCTATCTTACTCTTTATAATTCCTTATCAATATAAAAATTTTGAAACTTCAAATCACATGTTTAATACTTAAAAACAATAGTAGATTGGTACCCAGGGAGAGTGTATGCCTTAGTTATAGGTATAATCATATAATAAGTAATGTATAAAAAATAACTTCAAGAACAAGGATTAGGGACGCCTGGGTGGCTCAGTCGGTTAAGCATCCGACTTCAGCTCAGGTCACGATCTCACGGTCCGTGAGTTCGAGCCCCACATCGGGCTCTGGGCTGATGGCTCAGAGCCTGGAGCCTGCTTCCGATTCTGTGTCTCCCTCTCTCTCTGCCCCTCCCCCGTTCATGCTCTGTCTCTCTCTGTCTCAAAAATAAATAAACATTAAAAAAAATTTAAAAAAAAAAGGACAAGGATTAAACTAGTGAAACCAGATAAATTAGAAGTTGTATGATACAGATAGAGCTTTGGTATAGACAATTAATTGGGTTGATGGCTGGAAGAAGGAAATAAAATAAATATGCACACTTTATGTCTACTTGTTTCAGGCATTTTATTAGGCACCTTCTATTTTCAAAAATAGTAACAGTGATAAAGTAGATATTCATTTTATAGCTGAGCAAACAAACCGTGGTTAAGTGACATTCCTTAGCTAAGGTCACACGTTTTCTAAGTTTTAGATCCAAAGGTACTCGTAGTATCTTGGTTGAAATACTCCTATGAACTTTATTTGGGAATTCAGAGTAACTTATCATTTATACAAACTCACTTGTGTGATTTCAAAACTTACTATAACTGACAGCATCATGTGAGCAAAGCAGCAATGAGATGTGAACTATCATCATGTTTCTGGGTAATGGGGATGGTGGCGGAAAGTTGGGTTATGAGGTAGAAATGGAGTTAACCTAAAAGGTAGCCCGTAATTAACTTAAAAACCTTAAATACCAATGTAAGAAACTTGGACTTGATGCTACACTCAGTGGGGAACCATCAGAGATTTTGATCAGATGGTAACCAAATCAAAATTATGGTCTAGATGTGTGCATTTCTTTAACTTGTTCTAGAAAGAACATAACATAGCATCGTTTCTAAAAACCATTCAGCTGAAATGCGTTATGCTGAAGTTATTTTTCCTCAAATTTATTGAGTTATAATTGACAAAATTTGTATATATTTAAAGTATAGAGATTGATTAATTTGATATGTGCACACGCTGTGAAATGATTACCACAATCAAGTCAATTACAACATCCATTACCATCACCTCACATGGTATTTTTTTAGTGAGAAAGCTTAAGATCTACTCTCTTAGCACATTTAAAATATGCCATACAGTATTATTAACTATATTCGTCATGATATAAATTATATCATCAGAATTTGTTCACCTTATAAAAAAAGAATTTGTTCACCTTAAAACTAAAGTTTTTACCCTTTGACCAGTGTCTCCCCATTTCCTCCATCCACCAACCCTTGGCAACCACCACACTTCTTTCTATTTCAATGAATTTGACACATACTGCAGTTATTCTAATTTACAAGTAGTTTAATTTAATTTAAAATTAAAATATTCAATTTAAAATTAAAGTATAAGATAGCTTCATTACATTTGTATTCCTATCAAATATTTCTGTACTTTTATTTTCTTTTAAAACTGAATTCCAACATTTCTTTTTAATGATTAAACTTAAAATCTTCCCTACAAGGAACAGTTATCAGTCCCAAGGGAAGAAATTAGAAGAATGTAGGTGGATAATTTTAGTTGTTTGTTGGTTTAATGTTTATTATTTATTTTGAGAGAGAGTGTGCAGGGGAGGGGCAGAGAGAGGGAGAGAGAGAATCCCAAGCAGTCTGCATGCTGCCAACACAGAGGCCAATGAGGGGCTCAGACTCACAAATGGTGAGATCATGACCTGAGCCGAAATCAAGAGTTGGATGCTTAACCACCTGAGCCACCCAGACACCCCTATAGGTGGACATTTTATGGAGAAGTCAGAGTTTATGGTAAAATGTATTAGAAAGCATATCATGGGTTGAGTTTTGAGGTGGAAAAAAAACATGGAGGTTTTCTTCAAGAGATTTACAGAATGCCTTCCGCATGTCAGAAACTCTTAGAGGTTCTGGGTTACATACAGCATCAGGTAAGGCAGCCTGGCCCTCAGTGACCTTTTTATTTTAGCAAGAGGAGACATTCAATAAACAGGTAAGGAAATAACAAAACTCTGACAAATACAATAAAATGGGTGAAAGAGAATAGGAAGTTTGGGGGGCTGTGTATGAGGAGTGTACTACATGCAGAGCATTTGAGCAGAGACCTTCAAGGTGTGAGAAAGTGAACTGAAAGCTTATCTAAAGCCCAGAGTTTCAGGCAAAGGAAAGACCTAGTGGAAATGACTGAGCCAAAAACATGCTTGGATTGTTTCACACATCCAAGTACAGTTGGTGTGTATGACAGAGTAGAGTTTGGGACAAGAGAGAGGGACAGCAGATGAGTTAACAAGAAGGTAGGTGGGGGAGACCAGAACATGTAGGGTCTTATAAGACATTGTTTGCATTTTGGTATTTATTCTGAGAAAGGAATTAATTAAAGGAATTTTATATGAGTGACATGATTTTATTTACATTGGTGAAAGGACCATTAGGGGAGCAGCGTAGGGAGCAAGGGCAAAAACAAGGATGCCAGTTACAAATTATTGCAGTAATCCAGATAAGAGGCAGTGATGGCTTGGAGTTAGCTTGTAGCAGTAGAAATTCTGAGGGTAAAATTCCAGATCTGTTTTGAAGCTCAGGCCAATAGAATTTACTAATAGATTGGGTATGATGTATGAAAGAAATAGAGGAAACAGAATATTCCAAATGAGGTAGAGTGGATGAGCAAGAGCTGTTGGAAGAAGTAAGGAATCAAAAGCTTAGTTTTATTTATGTTAAGTTTGAGATGAATATTAGATATTGAGCTATAGATGTTGACTAAATAATTGTATATGAAAAGTCTAGAATTCAGAGGAGTAGTCATCTTCAGAGATATACACTGGAGAATCTTAAGTGTATAAATAATACTACGTGATTAAATAGGGTCTCCTATGGAGTAAGTGTAGGTGAAGGAGAAGTCTGAGGCCTAAATCCTGGGGCTTTCCAACATTTACAGGTTATTGGGAAAGGAAAATAGCAGTAATGGAGGTAGGAGGAGAATTGAAGAGATTGATATCTTGAAAATCAAGTGAGGAAAGATGTTAGGATGGAATAAATAATCAACTCTTGAGAAGTTAAACCACTGAATTTTAGCAGGGTTGACCTTGACAATACCTGTTTGTTGGAATGGTATGGGAGAAGGTTTAATTATACTGGCCTAAAGAGTAAACGAAGGATAACAAGTAGAGATGATATTTTCAATGAGTCTTATTACATAAGGATGCAAAGAAATGGGGCTTTTAATGGAGCAGAATGTGTGCACAAATACATATTTTAATATGGCATATGTTTCACTGGGTTTTTACTCTAATTATAATGATCCAGCAAGGATGAAAAATTGATAACGCAGCAGAGGGAGGGTAAACTGACTAGACAAGAGAAGGTTAAATAATGTATGGGAATATTAATATTTTGTCCATAATAACAGAGATAGAGGTAGGTTGGTAGATGTGATCCTAGGGGTGTATGTGGAAGTCCTCTTTGAATACTTCGATTGAGGTTCATATTATATCCTGATTGTCCTTAAAAATATTGAAAAATATTATCCTTAAAAGGTATTGAAATCCATCGCTCTAATTGTTCTTTGTGAAAAATGGCATGGTTTTTAGTTTACTGAAGAACTTTCAGGTCCTTTTACTTTCAAGCCATCACTTTTTTAAAAGACATGATTTTAAATAATTAATATTTGTCAGCTTAATAGAAGGGTTGATAAATATAGACATTATTTTAATGAATCCCTCTTTTCTGACTTGTTTTCAGTTTTTTTGAATGATATCATTAATTTTCTCATGTTCTCTTTCTATTTTCTAACTGGAGCGTACTAACTTTCCTATAAATATAACTATTATTAGGAAAATAAAATGGGAAATGTAATTTCTTGGCTGACATCACTTTATGACACTTACTTGAGACTTCAGGCAGACTTTGTTCTTGTACAAATCACTTCTTCAAAACTGTGCTCAACTTTAGGAAATGCATTTTACTGCTCATAAAAAAATGAGAAGAGCCAACTTTATTCTGGAATAGTAGTCCACCTAAAAACATATTCTCAGGAAGACATTCACAACCATATGTCCAACACTAAAGGGCTTTATTTTAATGTTCAAGAGAGGTCATCTAAAGGAGCCGGCAGGATCTCCCATGACTGGTTTACTTCTTGGTAAAATTGAGTAATTTCAAATCCTGTTTATAATGCACTGTTTTGGCTGCAATTATTCTCCCGACTCTAAATCTACTGGGTTTTGGGGAAAACAACCAACAAAACACTTGACATTTGCATTTGCGTGGAAAAATTGAGAGCACAAAAGAAAATACTTTAGTCAAATAAGACCTAGTATTCCAGTTACAACTCTATCCTTTGGTATGGGGTCAACTCTGAGATGCTATTCAAGCAATAGGACAAAACTTCCTCCTCAGAGAAGAGTGAGGACCAACACCAGAAAGGATTATATCACTGAGCATCTTTAAATCATTTCATTTTTATACATTTTATGATGTTTTTGAAAGAGCAGAGTTATACTTTAATGATTTTTTTTGAACCACTTGGTGTTTAGGTATTTGGTAATGTTCCCTACCTTCTGCAGATCCACTGTTATCTTAGGAAGGTGACATGAAACCACCATCTAAAATAAGATATATTCAGAACCACTGAATCTTGAAAAGAAAATCAAATTTGTAAGAAATGGCAAGAATTTTAACATCTCAATATTGATTTTATTACATATATACATACATATATATGTATACACACACACACACATATATATGTGTATATATGTATATATTTTTTTGAGAGAGAGAGTGCAAACAGAGGAGAGGAGCAGAGGGAGAAGGAGAGAGAATCTCAAGCGTGGAGCCCGATGAGGGGCTCTATCCCACAACCTGAGCCAAAATTAAGAGTCGGATGCTTAACTGACTGAGCCACCCAGGCTCCCCTAAATATTGATTTCAGTTAGATAAGTATTATTATTTACACATCTATAATTTATTAGACAACAAGGCAATGTGATTTCATAAATTTACTTAATCACTATTCAGACAATTTTTAAAAAAGCTTTTCGGAGCAGGGAGCAGAGAACAACCACATACATCTATTACATTATTATAGCCACTTTTTAAAAGTATACTATTGACTGAGAAGAGAATACAAGGAAAACAGTGACAAGGATTGCAGTAAGAGTGAGCATATTTTATGCAATTCATTTTTAAAAAATTTCAGATTAATATAGAAAATTTGCCTGTATAACACTGGAAGAACTTCTGTTCTTTATATTAATACTTACAAGTGAACCTTTGCTTTCATTTATCTGAAATGATTCCTGGAAAATATAGTTATGGATATAGACATAGATATTTTTCCATTTGTAAAAAATATTGTAATTTAAAAATCCTTTGGATATTTGTATACTTATAAATTAAACATCCATGGAAACAAGAAGGAAAATTTTATTCAGTTGACCATAGCATTGATAAATTCATTTATGCTCAACATTTTACATTTTGATCTTCTAAATTTTAGATCCTAGGTATATGTCTTCTCTAATCCTAAAACAATCGGTAGAAAACCAATAGTGAATTCCTATAAAAGCCTACTCAAAGACCATCCTAAAGAGTTGGTAGTCTTCTAAGATCACTCAAACTAGTTTATTATTATCATTGCTATTTTCTTTGAGATTCATAATCTATGAGTGGAAGACAACAGAAATACAAAAGGAAGTTATCTCTTGTTCTGAGCTCCCACCGAGTGTATGTATTATTTTCTTCTGGGGAAAAAATTTTTGGTGTGTTTTTTTTTTTTAAATGGTGAGAAAAATAAAGGTGAGCCTTCAAATAAGATCATCCCAGAAATAATGAGTTTAGGTTTTAACATATGGAGAATTTTTGTATCTCTTTCAGTATAATGTGCCGAAGTATTACCAATTAAAATAAGACCATGCAAGGAAAAATTTCATGAAAATATTTTGTTTAGTCATATTCTTGGCTATACATATATATATATACGTATACGTATATATATATATGTATATATATATACTTATGTATATACTTATATACTTATATATATATATACATATATATACGTATACATATATATACGTATATATATACATATATATATGTATATATATATATACTTATGTACAAAGGGCTGTTACATAGGTATTAATATTTCCATGTGTATTTTCTTTTAGACAAGAAAGGGGAGAAATAATTAAAATTGTTAAAAATAAAAGAGAATCAGCTGTCAGAGGAGGATATGGGATAACTGGCTATGGGGAGAAACTAGTAAATTCCTTTAGAGCAGAATTTGAAAGCAAATACAGAAGGAAGACCACTGTCTGAAGGATATCAGGATTTACCAAATGCCTTCTTTTCTAGTTGGATTTCCTATCCATGTTGAGTTGGAAATAGAGATGTTTTCTTCAGTCTTCTAATATTCATGTGAAGCGAGGCAAGTGAATTAAAGCCTAATTTTTGTTTATATTTATTTGAATTACTCTATTCAACATAATTTAAAAATGATATAATGTTTAAATTATATGTACTTGTGTAGTATGAATACTGAAAATTATGACAAAGAAAAAGACAAAAGTCTGGAAACATAGTATAGGATTATACTAATTAATTTTCATCATTTTCCAATGAAACTACATTTAGTTTTAGTTTTTTGGCCATATTTACCACAGAATACTTCCTGTGTAGTATTTTCACTGAGGGAATAATTAGGCCTTAGCAAACGAATAAGGTTTTTTGAATGTCAAAATGTGAGTTTTCCTGAGCCTTTTTTATTTCCATACAACCGAATTATTTTCTTCCTTTTTCAAATTTTCTTTCTTCATTTTCTTTAAAAAAATTTTTTTCCAATGTTTATTTTTGAGAGAGAGGGAGAGAGAGCGCGTGTGCGCAAGTGAGCAGGGGAGGGGCAGAGAGAGAGGAAGACACAGGCCAAAGCAGGCTCCAGGCTCCAGGCTGTCAGCACAGAGCCCAACATGGGGCTCAGACCCATGAACCCTGAGATCATGCTCCGAGCTGAAGTCAGATGTTTAACCGACTGAGCCACCCAGGCGCCCCTAAATTTTCTTTTCTTAAAAAAATCATCTGAATGAAAGATCTGAATTTGAATAACCTGTGATTCTATTAAAGAGCATAAATTACCTCTGAGACTATTTATAATATATATTATTTGTTATGTTATTTATATAACATAACAATATAGAAATATTCAAATAACTGTTTGAAAAATGTCTTCTCTGATCCTTCCATATGCTCTATGTCACTTGTCCAACCTTTAGCATGACCTTGGTTGCTGGGTTAATTATTTTATCCTTAACCAAGTGTAATTTTTATTATGTCATATATTTATAATATATATCATATTTATTGATATCTCTCCATAAAACACTTCTGGAAAATAAAGGGAATGAAAGGCTTTGTGGTGAGTGTAATCAAGGAGATGTAAAAATATTGAGGTCATGAAGAGAAATGTGAAATGCTACATTGATCCATTTTTGAGCATGTCTGGGCCAACCAAAGAACAGTCTACTCCCAAGATGCCCATACAGTGATGCCTCTGCCAGGAGTCAGACAGGTGAAACTAATTATAGTAGGTGATATCATTAGGAAACACAATTACAACTATAAAATTAACCTCAATAGTGCATCTTAAAGTTTCTGGTTTTGTAATACAAGTACACGTGCAGAAAGATTGAGCTCCCTGAAAGGGAATTGCATGTTTCACTTAGTTTTTAATTTCTTGAAGCCTGATAAGTTGTTTATCATCTGTCAGATGTTGACTAAATATTTATGGTACAATAGGTTGATGTTTTATCAGAAGAACTATAAGAGTCCATTATGAAATATTCCACAACCAAGAGGGAAATCAACCAAATTGACTTTAAATATTTGGCTGAAAGTTACATCTGAAATATTGTTTTGGAAAATTACATACTGAGACAAATATAGGCACAGTGACTGGTTCTCATTATTCTGTACTAACTGTCCTCTCTCTACATATCAAATGTTGGATGATTTCAATTTTTAATTCACACCAAAAAAATATAATCCAACCAAAATAACATTGTCTCTTCCTTTAAAATGCTGTGTTTTATCTTTAAGCTTCTGACATGGTTTCTCTTCCCATTTAATATGAATTTGAAAAGAAAAAAGGGCAGCTTTTCTATGTTCAATGTAAGAGATGGAAAACTAAAATACAAGACTTCAAGACTGTAATGTATGGAAAGGAAAAAATGATTATTACTGTAAGTGGCTGTGCCTTCCTCCTCTGATTTTTTTTGTAAATGATGTAAAGCATTATCTTTTTGTTCTACTTTATAATAACAAAAGAATATTGGGTTAAGTGGGGTGAATGTTGCTTCTCAATGGAAAAAAAAAACACGTTTCACTGCAGTCAGTACACAATGCATTTTTTAAAGTGTTCGTGTTATGTTCCTAAGGGGATTTAGAATGACCAATATGAAGTAATTATTTGAAACGGAGCACGCTTGCCTGAGAATCCATCTCACAGAAATAAGAAGATATTTTTAATATAACTTCTACTATTTTTAACAGATTGTCACATTCAGGTCACAAAAATAATTATAGCATATGGTGCTTTATAGAAAGCTAAAGTCTCTTCAAGTATTGGAAGAGGCTTTCTAATACTTCTTCAGTTGTTTCTAACCATCTCTATTTCTATAGGAAAAGCCTAGAACTCTGAGGGTAGCCATATTTCTTATGTTTTAAGAGTGAATGTTTTATAAGTGATCAGAGTAATAAAACTTCAAATTATAGATTCTTGGGGAGATTTTACGTGAAACAGAAAAGTAAAATGTTTTATAATAATCATAATATCTAGTATAAATTGAATGTCATGTGTGAGGAACACTTTCATATCACCTCTTTTAAATTCCATGGGCTAGACACACCTACATTTTACAGATGAAAAGATTAGGGCATTAACAGGTAAGTAGCTGTCCGTGGTCTCACAGATACTAAATGGTGAAGTTAGAATTTAGATTTATTGTTTGGGGTTGCATGCAGAGTTCACATGCTTACTGATTATACTCTATCACCTCACCCAACTCAATGTTTGAAACACAGAAGGATACTTTAGAGCCCACCCCCAACCTGTCCCCCAGAGATTTTTAAGCTTTGTTACTGTGGAAGCATAAAAGATTTCCTGAGAGCAAGAAAAGGAAACTTGGATTTATAGCGAAGACTTCCAAAATTACAAATACCAGCCTGAAGTCAAGGTACATCTTTAAAGGTTAAAAGTAGCGAAAGTTTGGGGCACCTGGGTGTCTCAGTTGGTCAAGAGTCCGACTTCAGCCCAGGTCATGATCCCGTGCTTCATGGGTTCAGGCTCTGTGCTGACAGCTCAGAGCCTGGAGCCTGCTTCGGATTCTGTGTCTCCCTCTCTCTGCCCCTCCCCTGCTTGCACTCTGTCTATCTCCCCAAAATAAATAAACATCAAATTTTTTTTTAAAAAAGTAGCTAAAGGTTAAGAAGAATAGGAGCCAAATAGGCTCTGCGGCATTTGAAAATAGAATATAAAGCAAAAGACGTTGGTACAACTGGGACTGTCCTGATTAAGGGCAGTTTTCCTCTGGTCACTTTATGTGCCACTTTAAGTCAAGGATTGCTAAGATAAAAAATGTGCATATATGAAAAGTAGAAATGGTTAGAATCTGGTTTTAAATACATTTAAATGAAATAATACTGAGGGTTTTATCTTCTGTCTTCGTTATATTTTCCGTTTTAAGCACAATTAAATGAAGAGAAGGGGCTGTTTCTCATAGGCAGAAATTGGCACATACATTCTATTATTTAAAAAAGAATTCTATATTCTGAGGGCTAGAATTTAAATACCAGCATGTAGAGAATTGGAAGTCAATTTCATAAAGACTTTTGCAACCTCATATGCAGTGAAATTAGAACTGATTATAATTTTAAAAGGTAAGGCTTGGGGTACAGGGGTGGCTCAGTGGGTTGAGCATCTGACTTTGGTTCAGGTCATGATCTTGTGGTTCATGAGTTCAAGCCCCACATCGGGTTTGCTGTTGTCACCCTGTCAGTGCATAGCCCCCTTCTGATCCTCTGTCTCCCTCTCTCTCAAAAATAAATTAAACATTTTTTTTAAAAAGGTAAGGTTTAATGTTTGTTGCCTTCTAATTACAGAAGTAGAATTTTTCATTCAAAACATTTCATCATGGATTTTTGCTCCCTTAGAGGGTCCGAAATTGGTAGAATATATAATTTCTAAATTTTGGAAAGAGATTTGTCATGGTTTTTAGTGAGTTCCTCCATTTTTCTGCCCTTGAGGACCATCAAGTATAAACTCTCATAATAAAGTGGTATAAACCTGGCATGAAGATGAGACCTCCAGATAGACTCAGATATAGAATTAAAAGCAGAAACTTTCATATGAACACTCAGTCAGAAGTATGAGTTCCTGTTTTGCCCTGGGGTTTTCTGCTTTACCCATTCATCACCCTCGAGTTTTACAGAGTTCTGTGTTTTGCAGGAAAGAAGGAAGGAAGGAAGGAAGGAAGGAAGGAAGGAAGGAAGGAAGAAGGGAGGAGAGGAGAAGAGAAGGGAGGGGTGTGGAGAAGAAGGAAGGAGAGAAGGGGAGAGGGAAGGAGAGGAGAGGAGAGGAGAGGAGAGGAGAGGAGAGGAGAGGAGAGGAGAGGAGAGGAGAGGAGAGGAGAAAATCAATGCTTCCTTAAAACTGTCTACCCGGGGCGCCTGGGTGGCGCAGTCGGTTAAGCGTCCGACTTCAGCCAGGTCACGATCTCGCGGTCCGTGAGTTCGAGCCCCGCGTCAGGCTCTGGGCTGATGGCTCGGAGCCTGGAGCCTGTTTCCGACTCTGTGTCTCCCTCTCTCTCTGCCCCTCCCCCGTTCATGCTCTGTCTCTCTCTGTCCCAAAAATAAAATAAAAAACGTTGGAAAAAAAAAAATTAAAAAAAAAAAAAAAAAAAAAAAAAAAAAAAAAAAAAACTGTCTACCCAAAGAGGGCATTTTTATTTGTAGGGAATTTAGAGGTTATTTCCACTCAAGATGGAAGTTTTGGATATTTATTAACCTCTTTGTTATTCTTGTCAAATGAAGAATTGTGGGATTAAACTAAATTAGTATGACTTCCATGTTCCCATCTGATACAGTAAGAAACAAAGTGAGGGATTATTTTGGAAAATTCTTTCATCTATATAAATGTTAAAAAACCCCGAATTAGTGGAAATTGCTTATTAGATCATTTCATGTCTATGGTTCCATACCTAGTAAATAATAAAAAATACAATGATTTAAATTACTCTTTTTGCAAAAATGAGGAGAAAAATAGATTTATACTGAGCTGAAAATTTGAATTCAACCAATATTTTTTAAAAAGCAAATGTGGTTGTTTTTTGACCACTCTCTACATGCCAGCACTCACCTCTTCACTGATTTCATGGAACCTAAGGAGTCACAATTTTTCTGTGACTGTTCCCAGGTGGGGAAACAAAAACTGCACTGCAGAAGCATGGCTACAAGCCTGGCTGTGAATTAAATTAATTGCAAAGTAAGTGTTCTGTTCTGTGTTCCAATATGTTGCTTATTTTATTAAACTGCAGTTAAGGAGTGTTTACTTAAATCTATATAGGACAACCTCAATTTTATATTCTCTCAAATATCATATATACCGAGAATATATTGAAGAGCACTTATTTGATCCTGAAGTAGAAAAATGCAAGTTAACTCAACTTGATAAACATTTATTTACCTTGATATACAGTGGATATATGTTTTAAATGAGAAAACTGTCCAAAACTGAATTGTTTACCAAACGCAGAGAGAATCCAAGTCCTAGTTTTGACTATAATTATCGGAAAATTTTAATGCACAGATTCACACACAGACACACACAGAGGCTGTTTTGAACAGTTCCAGCATGCATGAGTTTCAGTTATGGCGACTTAGTTAAATAACACCCCCCCCCCCCCCAGAAACACAGTTCAAATTTTAATTACAGTTTATTAACTGTGAATAATTGCATAAAGTACCAGTTACACTACTAGTTCATTGGCCCACAAATCACTGCATAAATAACAGAAGTGCATCATGATCGACGACCAGTCCTCTCATTTGTTTCAAAGTCTGCCCATGAGTAGTCACTGCTCACCTGTTAGTTCATAACCCGGTAGCAGGTCCCAGAGTAAGGGATGCCAGTAAAATATTCCACGTTAAAGGAACTCTCAAAGATATTTCAGACATTGAGAGCACAAAAACTAAAATGTTGGAAGGTAATCTAAATTTAGAAAGAAGTATGATAGTTTGCTAAGGCATAGAAAAGGTCTCTGCTTCATATAAATTATACAACAAGAACAGTAAGGTAAGCACCGTTCAAATGTCCCTTGGTAAGTTTTTTACAAAGAAATAAAATATTTTAATTTCTCAGTGGTTCTAGTATTACAAATTGCAGTGTACTAAATAAATATTAATTTTACTGTTTTTCATGCTTTGATACATTTATAATAGATAGTAAGAGGGCTTTGAATGCCTTGACAAAAACTTTAAAGATCATGGAACAATCAAAATTTTTCTTATCAATTATTAAGATTACACAGGTTCAGGCTTCACAGTCATTTATACATAACTGCACTACCATACAATGTTAAGAACTACGTATATGATGAGATTAAAGGGTTGTTGTGGGTTTTTTTTACATTTTTATTTATTTTTGAGAGACAAAGAGACAGAGCACAAGTGGGAGAGGGGCAGAGAGAGAATGAGACACAGAATCCGAAGCAGGCACCAGGCTCTGAGCTGTCAGCACAGAGCCCGACGCGGGGCTCAAACTCATGAACTGTGAGATCATGACCGGAGTGAAAGTTGGTCGCTCAACCGAATGAGCCACTCAGGTGCCCGATGAGATTAAAGTTTTAACCTCCAATTTGAAATAGATGTGTATGTCTTCCTCTGAGAGTAATTTCGTTATTAGAGGCCTTAACTGATCAGTAATAAAGAGAAAAATATTTCTGGTGAGAGCTTATTTTTTCTTCCTCAGTTGATCCTGTCTGAATTTCTGAGTTAGAAAGCTGTCTACAGTAACAGGAGGAAAGTGCTTTCTCAAGGACAGTATTGAGAAAGGAATAATCTTCCCTGCTAGCTAATGACTCAGCAAGATTAAAATGACAGGTTTCTGTAGACCCCTCTCTGTTAACACAGCAGGTACTGGTCCTTTTGTTTTTCTTCTTGACAATTGTTTAAACCTTCATTAATAGGTGCTTGGCGTGTGTGTTGACTTTTTTTGAAAAAATCAAGTTGTAAACTTTGATTACAAATTAAAAATGATGTTCTTAAAAATCTCAACTTGACCAAATGTGAAACAATTTAAAAACCTTAAAAAAAAAATTTTTTTTTTTACATTTATTTATTTTTGAGACACAGAGAGAGACAGAGCACAAGGGGGGGGAGGGGCAGAGAGAGAAGGAGACACGGAAACAGAAGCAGGCTCCAGTCTCTGAGCTGACAGCACAGAGCCCGACACGGGGCTCCAACTCACAAGCCGTGAGATCATGACCTGAGCCGAAGTCGGACTCTTAACCGACTGAGCCACCCAGGTGCCCCTAGAAACCTTGAAAAGGCCTATTGAGAAAAACCAGGCTTAAAGAAGCAAGACAAGACAAAAACAAACAAACAAACATGTTTGTCATTACCAAAAAGGGGCGTCTTTAGGTAAAAATTATAAAAGCCCCTTGCTACATAGATAATGCAGATAATCCTGTTTATCTGGTCCATGAGCAAAAGGCAAGCACTTAAGATCTTCTGCTCCAGTCTTTTGTTCATTTCTTCTTGCTGGAATTTCATATTAATTTCTTCATGTTGGGTGACTAAATCAGACGATGGTAGAGTTGGTAAGCTGGCATTTACTCAGCCCCACCCTGCTCAGCCTGGGAGCTGATTGATGAATTCTCAGCTGGTCTCTTCGACAGCTTGTGCCTTAGGGTTTTCCCGGCATCTGTGTAGGGGATTGAAGTAGCCACAGTACCTATGTTGAGGTGGCTGCTTGACATTGGGTCTCATCTCCTTGATTTTCCATATCTTCTGCATTGATTCTCCCTAGCCTGTGGTTGGCTCCGAGAATCCCTCCGGAACTGTGCTCTGTACCCCCAATATACTCTCTCACTGGCCTACCTTGTTCTCCTGCACTCTGGTTGTCCACTCCCTCCATTACCTCTCCCTGTGCTGGAGGGTCGGAAGGCTGTGGCTGACTCCCAGTGGGTCTCTGCAAGCAGGTAGGTGGGAACGGTGGCCTGCCGGAGGGCGGCGCTGTGGGGCCTGGCCTTCTGGAACATGCTCTGATCCCTCCTTCTTTGCCCTACTCTCGCTATTTGGGTAATTTTGCTGGGAATTGCATGGAGGACCCCTGTCACGTCGAGGGCATCTCTCAAGGTCACGGTCGGCTGCATATTTACTGCTTTGCCCTGGAGCTCTGCCAGGGCCTGCCACATTTGCTGCCTCCACACCCTTTTCTCCTTCAACATCAAACTCCACCATCCCTGGTCACCTACCCTGCCACGATCCTTCCAGGGTTATTCTTCTTTATGACAGTGTGATGTACAATTACATCTTCCTTGGTGTCATTCCTGTTGATGAAACCATATTCGTTTCTTACACTGAACCACTTTTGTGTTCTTAAAACCTTCCTTGTGTTGACTTCTTTGTTCCCTGGGGACAAGCACTACCGATGTGAGGCCACCGGGCTGTAGCTCCCTACGCTCCTGCCTGTCGAGGTGCCGGCCTTGATGTCCGCAGCGCTGAGGGTGCGGGTGGTGGGCAGCTGCTGGTCTTGGCCTTGCCGCTCTCCTGGCAGGGCGGGGACAGGGGCAGGCTGCTGGTTTCGGCACCTCCTGCGTGGGTGTGATGGTGGGGCCTGGAATCCGCTACCGGTTGAACTCCTTATTGTTCCTTTTTCACAACTTCAGAAACACATGTCTCTAGGTCATCTGCCAGTGAACCACTCGCCCAACATAGAGATTCTCAAGCTCTACTGTTATTAGATCTACAGCAAAGGGTTAAACGGGTCCAATTTTGGCTCAGGTCATGACCTCCAGGTTTGTGAGTTCAGCCCACATCAGGCTCTGTGCTCACAGCTCAGAGCCTCGTGTTACAGCAAATACTCGGCTCCCTGGAAGGGACAGGCAACACGCACTCAGGCAATCCGAAAAGACTGTTTATTTCACACTGGTGCCTGTCCAGCGGAGTCATCTCCAAAGGCTGAGCACCTAGCTTAGGTTTTACTGGCCTTTTATACATATGTGCTTCCTGCTTGGGCGGGGCTAGTACAGTCAATATTCTGGTTCCTGGCTGCAAGCTTATACAAGCCGCAAGCAAGACAGCAGAAGCCAAAAGCTTGCAAGGGGGAGTATCTGGCCTCTGACATCAGGCTGCCCCTCTTTGTCTGCTTTTTACCACCTTTCTTTCCCCTGGAACCTGCTTCAGATTCTGTGTCTCCTTCTCACTGTCCCTCCCCCGCTCACACTTTGTCTCTCCCAAAAATAAATAAACATTTAAAGAAATTTTTAGTGGCACCTGGGTGGCTCAGTCGGTTGGGTGCCTGACTTCAGCTCAGGTCATGATCTCACGGGTTTGTGGGTTTGAGCCCTGTGTAGGGCTCTGTGCTGACAGCTCGAAGCCTGGAGCCTGCTTCAGATTCTGTGTCTCCCTCTCTGTCTACCTTTTCCCCACTCATACTCTATCTCTCTCTCTCAAAAATAAACATTAAATAAACAATAATTTTAAAATGTTTAAGGATATACAGCAGAGATAAAATCACAGAGATTCAAACTCTACAGCAAAGAGAAAGGAACGAACTGATAATGCCCACAAGATAGATGAAACTCAAAGTCATTATTCTTAGTGAAGGAAATCAGACACAAAATAGTACATATCCAATAAAAACTCTGAAATGCAAACCGATGCGTAGTGATAGAATATCACAGTAGCTAGCTAGCACACGGACTGCAGAGGGACAGAAGCACACTTCTGTAGTTGATAGAAACACCATTTGTATCTTGTGGTGGTGGGTTCTCAGCATATACATCTCTCAAAACTGATGGACGTGTGCTCCTCGAATGCAGGAGTCGTATATACATTTTATCACACTAAAGTTATTTAAAAATCATAGACATTCAAGATTCCAGCAAGGTTAGGCTAGAGTGTGGTAAACCCAAGAGGCACCAAAATGTATTCTTTCTACAATAGAAATCTTCCACAAAGATTTCTACAATAATTTTTTAATTCTGTGTTCTCCATCACAAAACTTAAAAAGACAAACGTCACAGGTGACAGCTTCTTTACTCTGAACTGATAGGTGTTATTCAAATAGGTGTTCATTTGTGTGTATACTGGCATACCTCATTTTATTGTTCTTTGCTTCATTGCACTTCCCAGATCCTGCATTTTTTACAAATTGAAGGTTTGTGGCAACCCTGCCTAGAGCAAGTCTGTTGGTGCCATTTTTTCCAACAGCATTTGCTTACTTCCTGTCTCCGTGTTTGGTAATTCTTATAGTATTTCGAACTTTTTAAGTATTATTATATTTGTTATGGTGATCTGTGATCAGTGACTATGACTCACTGAAAGCTCAGATGATGGTTATTAGCATTTTATAGCAATAAAGTATTTTTTAATTAAGATATGTACAATGGTTTTTTTGACATAATGCTGTTGCACACTTAACAGACTATAGTATAGTGTGCATATAACTTCTGTATGCCCTGGAAAACCAAAAATCCCTTTGACTTGCTTTATTTCAACATTTGCTTTATTGCAGTGGTCTGGAACTAAATCCACAATATCTCTGAGGTATGCCAATGATTCTTTGGTGCTACATAGCAGTGCCATGGTATTCTAATCATTATTGCTATGATCAGAAAAGAAGCGGTATAGATTTTCTATATGAATTATTCCTTCCCATTAAGTGAATATTAATTTGTGCTGATCAAGCAAAGATTTGCAGAGCTCAGAAAAGGGAAACATGTATCATTAAATCTCTGCAAAGTGGGTATGTTGTTAACATCTCAACTCAAAAGTGCTTGCCATGTTTAAATAGTGAGAGGAAAAAAATCCCTTCTAATGCTTTAATTTTACTTGTATTATACTTTTTTTTAAATAGATGTATAAGATGTATAAGAACTTTGTCGTGTATACGTTATTTATACCCGTACAGGTTAAATGTTATTATAAGAATAGCTCAAAGTCATTTTTCTTTAAAAGAATTTTAAAATTATTCAAATTTGAGAAATGGCTAACAAGATCACTTTGAAAATGTTGCTAATTTTGTTGTAACTTCGTATCTGGTAATCTACGTCTATCAAAAGTAGTATGTCATTAAAATTCAATATGGAAGCATTATTTGTTTGAAGTCATAATATTCGCTCTGGTTGTTCATTGTATATATACAATATTTTAGTGATATTATCAATTAAACAAGGGTTATTAGCTCGCCTTGATAAGTGACTATGATTTTATTCAGGCACTATGAAAACTCATTTCTGTTTATAAATTGCAATTATCAAATGTGTTAGAACATAAGCAGTTCACACTTGGGATCACTGATATGTATGGCATGATTTTTAATGAACTGGCTGCATTAAAATATGTTTTTTGAAAGCTGAATTTTATAAGATATATCTGATAATTTCTCTGTTGGACATGTTAAAAACAAACATGTTTTCCTTAGCAACCAGGATACGTAATGAGAAAACTGGAGACAGAAAATTCTGTGAGTCCATTTGTTCCAGCTAATGCTAAACCAGTATAAAGGCATTTCCTGATGATTTTTTTTCATGTTCTCCATTTCAATAAACCTGAAAATCATAGCTCAAGCCTCCAGTGGAAGCAAGGAAGCCAGCTGGAATTTGCTCAACCTTGAGAAGCAGGAAAAACAACAACAAAACAAGAATACCAATTAGAGAAAGCCAAAAATTGTAATGGAAAAAAAATTCATAACAATTAGAATCTCTCCCTGCCCTCGCTTCCCTTTTGTTCCTATCCAGCAACCGACTGGACAGTGGGCCTTGGACATTGGAATAGCTCTGTTTCATAGTCAACACAAAGATAGCATTCCTTTGTTTTTAAAAGAGAAGGTTTTCCAAAATGAATCCATACAATGATGGGTTTAGGGAAGAGTAGATTATTTTTATGAGAAAGCTAATCAAAGCTATGAGGACTTAAACTGGAAATATTCAATGATACCTTTAATCTGGCCAGTTATTTTTACACATTGAAATCCACCTAATAATTAATTTTTAGCAATTTTGCAGAAAGAGGACAGGGACAAAGGGCTCACATGTCACATATCACTTGAGCTTCATTCTGTGACTTAACTGCTTTAATAGTGTGCAAGACAACACTATTCAAGATGAGGCAGCTAAGTGATTCAGTAGATCAGACTCATGTCTCATATCCACTGGTCTGTGTGTTGAGTTCTGCAAGTTACTTCCCCTTTACAAATCCATTTTATAGCTTTAAATGAAGTGAATAGACTAGCTCTGACATTTTCAATCAAAGCTTCCATGAATATACCTTCCATGAGTATACCTCAGAGGCACCTAGGGATCAGAATAGAGAATGACCGAGCGAATGTCCATCCACCTGTCCCTCACCCCCATCCTTACCCCCATTCAACAGAAAACACCACTATTATGTATTTATAGAATGCACTTGGGTGGACTTTTTTTTTTTTTTTTTTTTTTTTTTAGAGAAAAGGGACCTACAAATATATTTTTAAGTGCTTATAACTATTAGAATAAATTATCTCTATGGTGCCTTCTAAGATCTGGAATTAAACCTAGCAATGGAAAGTGACATTTAGAACTTGTTAATGCTGTAAATGATGACACCAGCATGTCACTAAAAGATAGGCATGTTTAATATAACAAGTTCCCCCACTTAAAACCAGGTTGTGAGGCATATATTTGTTCATAAGTTGGCTGTTTGGGAGATGGAAAGCGTTTTTCCATTGAAACAGTTTTTAAGGTGAAGTGGGGAAAAAAAGAAAAAAAAAACACTAATTTAACTGCCAAAGTAAAAATGGTCCATTTTCAATAAAGAAGAGTGGGAGCGATGCTCTCACAAAAGCAGCAATTAAAATTCAGGTAGGAAAACAGTAGCATAGGTGGACTTTTAAACCTCTTTGTTTGTAATATTTGAAGACAAATGACTTTAGAGTTATTTAATCTATTTCACTATGTTCTTTGATTTTGAAAGTTACCCAGAGACATGAGTTGAGAGATAGCTCTTTTCTGGTGTTGGCATGGTGACAGGGAAATAAAACAATTAAAAAATTTAAAAAGCCAATGATCATTGAACTTTATTCAGAATGAGAGATTTGTTCAACTCCATACCCCTCAAACATTAAAAATGTGTGTTAAAAGTGGGGGCGGGGGACGGGAAGTAGCAACAATAGCTTTTACTGTGTAAGTATCCCTACCTTAGTTCAAACGTATTGATTTCTAATCAGAAGAATTCAGGTTCTTCTGAGTTCTGCCAGTAACTCAGGTAGTGGCTCTATTAAGACTGCTAGAATGCTCATATGCTTTGAAAATCTTCCCCGAGGCAAGAAAGTTTGTTTAAAAGATTAGTAACTGAAGGGGCACCTGGGTGGCTCAGTCGGTTGGGCAGCCGGCTCTTGATTTCAGCTCAGGTCGTGATCTCATGGTTTGTGGGCTCAAGCCCCACATTGGGCTCTGGACTAATGGTGCCGAGCCTACTTGGGACTCTCTCTCTTCTCTCTCTGTGCCCACTCTCTCTCTCTCAAAATAAATAAATAAACTTAAAATAAATTCTAAAAAAAGATTAATAAGTGAAGATCTATGAGGAGCAAACATAAGCAAATCTGTCTATGCAATTTAGTCAATAGAAATACCAATAATCTACTTTTTTTACATACTATTAATTCCACTTAATTAAAAATATCATATTTGGAAATGTTTCCAATAACTTATAGGAAAGTCTGTTTCATTTATGCTGGAATATTTTCAGCCTACGTAGTGTAACGGGAGAAGATGATTTAGAATCCATAGCTTATGAATACATTGCTTAACATTCTGAATAAATGGGACAAACTTCAAAAGGTATTATAATAATTTCTATAAAATTCTACACTGGTGAACATAGAATTTTATAATTCTTGGTTGTTTATATATTTTGGAAGCATCAGTGCCCTCTTGACCTTCCAGCAGTGGAATAATTGGGCATCCCACAAAAATTCTAGTTTCCATGAGCCTGATTGTGGGAAGTAGAAATCCCATATTATTATATCCCACGATTATACTTATCATGAAGAGAGTTCAATGGTCATTCATTCTAAAAGCTAATACACCTTGGGCACTTTCCATATATTCCGACACCCTGCAATAATGAAGGAAAATTGCTAATAATTCACCTATAACTACTGTACTGAGGTTCATCTTTATTGTTTCGTCATTAAAATAAGAATTCTTCCATATTTTTATTTTTTAAGCACCATGACAGGACCTCTTTCTTTGCCCGGTCACAAGTACACAAAATTCCTCTCCTGACTTTGATGATAGGCATGCATTAGTGCATTCTCTCACACAACACACACACACACACACACACACACACACACACACACACACACACACACTTATCTTTCCAATTCCCCACTTCCCTTATTATAGCACAAATCTCCCTGCGCAAGAAATTTGAAGGTTGAGTATATTCCTACAAGGTTTTAAACATTAGAAGGAATGTGCTTCTTAGGTAATTATTTTTAGGAAGATAGTATGTACTTTTCCAGGCAGAGGTTTCATTTAAATATGAGCATGAGTGATACATCACACATAGTAGTTCTGTGACATTTGGGGGAGAAAGGTATCACCAAAAACACACACATGCATCATGTGGCATTAGGAAAATTACGGCTTCATTAGATTTCTGTTTAATTCCAGGAATCACTATTGTTTCTTGGAAACATACATTTCAGAAAGAGAAAAATGTATTTCCCTTTTCTGAGAAAGCAAAACCCAGGGGCCAAGTATGACTTTTCTTTATGAAATATTTGCATGGTCTTCCAACAACGTCAACATATTGGTGGATGTTGTTTTTCTTCTATATTTTCTTTCTCCTACTATGGGAGATAAAAATGACTGGATGGGAGAGAAAGATGTTCTCTAGATTATAGAGTTCTTTGGCAACATTTTGAATTTCTTTGCTATCCTGACTCATTAATCTGCATCCCACACGATTGAAGAATTACATATGCCTAACCAAAAATTTTATTTACTATAAAATAAACATTTAAATACAATATTCTACAAATTTTACTTCTGTAACAAAAATGTTTCTATTAATTTCTTGCCAAATGTTATTATGTAAGATATACTATGCAATGTTTCTTAATTTGAAATCAGGATTTTTTCCCAATCATGAAAAAAGACAGTGGTTTTTAGAAACTCAAAGGTAACAGTTTTTGTATCCTATCATAATTAATCTTGTGTGTAAATAAAGGGCTTTATAAGATTTTGCTTCTAAACCCTGTTTCTGAAGTCTTAACCCAGAATCTTCATAAAATTTATTACAAGTACACTAATTTAGAATTCTAGTTAAATGCAAATTAATATATACCTCTTTAAAAAAAGTTATTTAAATTGAGTTAAAAAATAGTTAAAGGTGGCTTAAATTAAAAGTAGAATAAAAATTAGATACAATAGTTGGGATATAAGAGAGGCACCATAAATAAGATTTAAAATGTTTTCGGTGGGGGCACCTGAGTGGCTCAGTCGGTTAAGCATCTGACCCTTGATCTCACGTGGGATGGAACCTTGTATCAGCAGGGAGCCCACTTGGGATTCTTTTTCTGCCCTCCCCCTCCTCCTATTCTCTCTCTCTCTCTCTGTCTCTCTCAAATAAATAAATAAATAAATAAATATTAAAAAAAAATAAAATGTCTTAGGTGGTAGGTTAGCTGAGTTGTTAGAATAGCTTAAAAAAAACAAAAGAAAAACATGCAATTAATGCAGATTTATATTTAATTGCCTGTGTTAATAATACTGCCTTTTAAATGATTTAAGTATAATGTGGTAAACTGCAGTTCTAGGAGCTTCTACGTGTATATATGCACTCAGGTAACCAGCGGCCAGATTAAGATACATGATGTTTCAGAAGTGCTCATCATGCCCCTTTTCAGTGAATACCCTGCACACTCAGGGTAACCAGCATTCTCTGTAACCTATCATAATAGGTTAATTTTGCCACTTTGTGGAATTCGTATAGAAAAAAAAATCATACACTGTGTATTCTGTGTGACCATCTCCTTTTTCTCATCTATACGTCTGTGGTATTTATCTATACCGTTGAGTGTAACAGTAGTTCATTTCTTATTTCTAAGTAGTGTGCCACAGAATTTACACCACAAATTATTTGTACGCACGTGCTACTAGTAAGGAGCAGGCCAAGCCTCTGTGCTCAGTACACAGTTTATTCAAACGTTTGCCCATCATAGTCTCTTTCGCCACCTCTCCTCTCCGAAGGGGAAGGACCAGCGATGGAACCCAAAGCGGAAGATCCCCATCTTTTATGCAGTAGGATGATATGTTATTTATTTTTGTTGCTGTTCTCTGCATTTCCATTATCATGGAGAAATAAACCTCTAAACTCAGAATTCAAAACCCAAAGAGAGCCACTCCCTTCCATTCTTAAGAGAATGGCAGGACTCAATGACTGCTAATTTTATGAATCTTCCCTGAAGGCTGTAGGCAGAGTGTAGGAAGAGGACAGGGATTTGATGTTAACAGAAATAGTCATTCTTCAGGTGGACAGGACACACGTGCTTGAAAGCAGGCAGGCGGTAACGTATTGATGGATGTGATGTGAGAAGGATGTTAGTATCATTTGAGCGGATGCATGCAAGGACTCAACAATTTTAGGTTCGAAAGTTCCTTTGGCTCAATAGATCTTTACATATCACTTGATCTGTGGCCCTCAGCTTTCTCAAACTTTCAAATCATTTTTCCAGTTTTTCAGATAACTTCCCCAGCTATAAATACGTGAGATAAATTGCATGTAATTAAATTATCATGATTTAGGGGCGTCTGGGTGGCTCAGTTGCTTAAGTGTCACTTCGGCTCAGGTCACGATCTCGCGGTTCATGAGTTCGAGCCCCATGTGGGGCTCTGTGCTGACAGGTCAGAGCCTGGAGCCTGCTTCGGATTCTGTGTCTCCCTCTCTCTCTGCCCCTCCCCCACTCATGCTCTCTCTCCGTCTCTCAAAAAATAAATAAATGTTAAAAAAGAAAATTAAAAAAAGTTATCATGATTTATTTCCTGTTACCTTAGCATCTCTAGCCCTCACCTTTTTTAGGAACCTGGATGACAGCCCTTTTATTCTGAAGTATGGTTTGTATCTCAACAAATAAAATTAGATATTATATAGGACCGAGGTTATTCTTGAAGTAGTTCCTGTTTTTTTCCTGCAACAATTAAATGTGTTTTAATTATAAACATGTTTCATAAAGTTTAAAAACTGATAGAAAACATATTAAACTTTATTTTATTTTTTTCTTAAAATTTTTGTGTGTGTGCTTTTATATTTCTAAAATGTGGAAAAAATTTTTCGGTGCAACATATTGATTTTTAAGTAAACAACAGGCATTTGCAATTATATGTTTCACACTTCATATTTTTCTTATTAATTAAATTATTTATTTACTCTTATTTCACTTGCACCACAGCCCAACATTCAAACTGTACTCTTAACTTATTTTTAGTTCTAGCGAATTATTGACATTTGTAGATAAATCCATTGTTCACAGAATAAATCAATGTCACATTTTATGTACTATTGAAATTAATAAGGCATCTAATTTATATATAATTCTTGAAGTTTTAGAAGTATTATTTTTCACCACCTGTGATATAAAATACATTAAAATACTTGATATGGTCAGCAATTCATAAGTATTTATTTTTTCTACATCATTATTTCTTCCAGTCATGCACCATTCAATAAAGGAAAAAATGTTCATTTTTAAGAAAATCTCATAAAACCCATGGTGTTCAGTTTTGCATAAATAATTCAACATCATGTGTTGCAATATTTTTGTCTTATTTTGCTTTGTTTTGTTTTATTGAAATATAGCTGACATACAATGTTATATTCGTTTCAGGTGCACACCATAGTGTTTTGACAATTCCATATATTATGCTGTAGTCACCATGATTATGTGTGGCAGTGTTTATTATAAAGAATCATCACTTTGCCATTGGAAGAATGACAGTAAGCTCATTATACCAAGTTGGGTCAGTTTTATGATTCTTCTTAAAATGCTTGTTTCTATATCGTAGAGAAAATTGGTTGCTTTAAAGACCAATTTCTGAAGGTAATCCATTTTAAAAGGTAAAAGTAAACCTTAGACTACTCTAAAATGCTCACTTTTATGCAAACAGTTATTATGGATTAATGTATTGTTAGACATGATGATCTTTCAGTGATTATTTCAAATTGATGATGTTCTGGAATTACCAACTAAAAATTTGAAAAGGAAAAGTCAGTAACTGGATGTCAAATGATGATACCACGTTCAGTAAGGTTTTGTCCAAACTAACCTGATTTTCTGTGGTGACAGAATTAGCAAATTGCATGTTGCGGATAGAATAAGCCCTTAATTTTATTTAGACATTATTAAAATCTTTCATCGTGTATTTTCTAAAACACTGGGAAAATATTTATTGATAGCAATATACTCCACTGATAAACTCCCAAAGAGTGTGGCTCTTAATGGATTCATAGCAGTGTCTTTTATGGACTGATACAGAGCTGTCAACAGTTTTATCAACAACTTGGAAGATGAGAGAGAAGACATGGTTATCAAATTTATAAATGACTAGAAACAAGAAAGGTTACTTAATGTAAGAAATAAGATGCAAGAAAGTGTCTATGACTATGAACAGCCAAGTCAACATGATGAATTTTAAATGTAGAATATGCATTTCACATTAAAGGATAGATTAAAATAGCAGGGGAAATCAACTTGAAAATGATTATATATAGTTTTGGGTGTGCAAGTGTGTGTGTGTGTGTGTGTGTCCATGTGTATGCTGGTAAGAGAGTTAGTAGTTTTATTTACAAATAAAACTAATGTTAACTAAGAATATCAAATGACACTTAGAGGTGACTGGAAGCTTGAGTTACATTAATAGAAAAATAGCAATTTGACAAGAGAAATACCAGCTCTTCTGTGCTCTCTCTGGTTGTACTGCAGCATTATACAAAAGTTTGGGAACCACATTTTAAGATCAACAATGACAAACTGAATAACTTGTCCATCAGTGATTCCTTATCTTTGGGAGATCACAGATAATATTTCATTAGGAATCTAAAAGAAAGTATAGATATCTCCCCAGAAAAAAAAATATGCATACACAGAATTTTATATATAATTTCGGAAGGTTTACAGTATTCCTTGAAACCCATTTATGAATTTCCTAGGTGTTCATGGACTTTTAAGAATCTCTGATCTAAGACCAAGTGGTGAGGCATTAAGGATTGTGAATTCCCTAAAATATGAAAACACTGAAAGGAATTGAAGGTGTTTTGTTTGGTCTGAAGAACACAGAAGGGTAGGAACAAATTAGCTGCCATCAAACATTTTAAGAATTTTCACGTTCAGGAGTTATTATATTTATTTTATGTATCTCCAATGAGAAGGATAGAAACACCAGAGAGACATATTTTGTGTAAGTAGAAATAGAAGGAATGGGAGGCATTTAATTCAATTTAACATTCAATCAGTGCTTTCCACATGGTATGCTAGACTAGGAGGGCGAATGTAAATATCAAATGAATAAAACATAGTCTTTCCTTGGGATGTTTGGAGAAGAAAGTTCTAGCTCAAAAAACAAAGTCCCTTTAAAGAGGAATTTAAAAAATATGCCAGCCCTTTTATGACTATATAGTATAGATTTATCAACCTGGAGTAGATTTTTATTGCTAGGAAAATAATGAGTTGAATGGTTACACTTAGCAATGCAAATGGATAGTATTTTAATAGGGCTCATTGCCCTGTGAAAAAGAACAGGACTTTTGAGGCTACCCACAGCTCTTATTCTGAAATTTCCCTGGTATACAGAGGTGATAGCTGGATCGTAGGTAAAAATATATGCGGGGTCAAGGAGAGTCTTGAGAAAAAGGAATACAGATTTCTTCCTCTTTTAGGATCCACCTTATTAGAGCTTCTGTCATAGATTGAGATGTTCCAGATGGATATTTCCTTGCAGGAAAAGAACTTCAAACTAAAATTTATCCTGAAAGGCAACTGCAGGCCCTATAAGTTCTTCAATGAGAGCTCATTCTAGCAGAGTATGCTCTCTGGGCTTGGAAGCCCTACCTGACCCAACCACATGGACAGAGAAGTTCCATTTTAAGTGAAATGTTTGATCATGTCAGTGTAATCCAGAAGAATTGGCAATCTTCAGAGTACAGAGTACTGTGCCATTCTTCTGTCCTCTTTACTGGTACCTGGGCTAGCAAAGTCATCTGTGAGGCACAAGAATACAAATGCGTTGGACAGGGTTGCTTCAGTTTTCAACAGTGACAATTTTTGTGTTGCAGCAAAAAACAAACAAACAAACAAACAAACATGGCATCTGGAAAGTGGTCACAGTAGCTCTCCAACCCTTGTCCTTCCTGGTGAATGGATAAAATACTACTCATTTAATGTGAATAAATTCGGGGTACCTGGGTGGCTCAGTTGGTTAAGTGTCCAACTTCAGCTCAGGTCACGATCTCACAGTTCGTGAGTTCAAGCCATGCATACAGCTTGGAGCCTGGAGCCTGCTTCACATTCAGTGTTTCCCTCTCTCTCTGCCCCTCCCCCACTCACACTCTATCTTTTGAAAATAAATAAGCATTAAAAAATTTAAGTGAATCAATTCTGAGGAACGTTAAAAACTGTGGGCTAAGGGTATAGAAAATCAGGAGGGAGATGCTGGTCTTCCTGGAATTATGAATTGCATTTATTAATAAAATGGAAAGAAAAGAACATTTGCTCAATAGGTCATTGAATCTTGAAGGGAATACACCTGGATTTGTAGGTTTGAATTTTCCTTTCCAGTCTTGTCTATTATAAGTTAGAGTAGTGATAGGAACTGAAAAGAAGAAGATAATGCCCTAGTTTATTTCCTCAAATTAAAGTTCAAAAATTATGGTTGAAGGAATATCTCCTCCTCAAAGTCTAAAAATTGTGCTAGAAGGAAACAAGATCAATTGACCAGTGTAATGTACTGTTCACTGCAAAGGGTCTATTCATCTTGAATAGTATTTCTGTGATCAACACATTGAATATGAAAACTCTAACTCTGGATAGTACTAGAATAGTGATGCTTCAGTGGATGGACTTATTATCAAATTGACTATACTTTACCCAATGCTAATTAAATATAAATCTATAGGTTTAGTGCCTAGTCATCAATACATGTATTTTTAATTAATAGAAATTTAGATGACTTTAATGTGCAGCCAGGATTGAGAACCCTTAGCATGGAGAAGTGGTTCTCAGAGCGAGGTATAGCAGCATTTGTATCACCTGGGAACGTGTTGGAAATGCAGATTCTCTGGTCCAATTTTGACCTACTAAATCGGAGACTGACAGATGGAGCCCAGTATTCCCTGTTTTAATGTGGCCTCCAGATGATTCTAATACACACTCAAATTTGTGAATAATGTCATAAAGCCTTATGAAAAGTCGCAATTTTTCTAATTAAATAATACAAAATGAATTTGTTCATTAGCCAGTTACAACCAAGATGTTATGTTGGAGGTAAGAATAGTATCTGTTTCTTTTGTATACACCCACCATCGAGATAAATGTAAAACATGCACTGAGTTCTCAATAGTATGTGCTGATTAACTTGCCCTTGTGTATTTAAAGGTGATTTGTATGCCTAAAATGATAGAATACCAGTCATGTTCATCCATACAAAGTCCCTTGCCACTTAATGTGTTTTGTTTTCTTCTGTAGTAGAGGTGAATAGGGATAGATAAATCCCTCGCCATTCACTTCCTCAGCAAATATCCATTGAGTGTGTATTAGGGGCCGAGTATTATTCTAGATTGTGAGAATGCCCAGTGAGCAAAATAGACAAAGCTCTTTGCCCTGGAAAAGATAACCTTCTGATGGAGGAGTCAGAAAATAAGCACAAAAACATTAAAGTATAAATTGTATGTTATATTTGAGAGTTATAAGTTATATAGAAATTAAAGAGCAGGTAGGGTAAAGAGATTCAGAATTGTGCAGGATGATGGGGTAAGGGAGGCCATTTTGCAAAGCCGAATAGAGTAGATAGTAAAACCCCCAGAGAGAAAATGAGATTTGAGCAGTGACTAGTGCTGGAAGAGTAAGCCAAGCAGGTTTCTGTGTGAAGGGCTGTCTATGGAGAGGGAACATAGAGAACAAAGCCACTAAAGTAGGAGCATGCCTGGGATTTTTGAAGACCGTAATGATACGCCAGCACTGCTGGATCAGTGTGCACAAGGCTGGCAGTGTGAGCAGAGAGGAGGTAAGGGAGATCGTGGAGGAGGATCTTGCAGGCCATGTAGAAGGGTATGGGCTTTTATTCTGAGTCTAATAGGAAGACATTGGGGTGACATGATCTGGCTTACCTTTTTAATGGATCACTGGTCGCCGAGTGAGAACAGACTGGTGTGCAGCAAGGGTAATAGCAGTGGAATAAGCCAGAAGGCTCTTGCAATAGTCTAGGAAAGAAAATGATTACTCAGATTAGGGGGATAGCAGAATATCTGGTGTTCCGGTTCCAGGTATGTTTTGAAATTGGATCCCATAGAATTTATAAATTTACGAATCAGGTGTAGGTAGGGAAAAAAGAGGAATCACAGATTATTCTAAGGTTTTTGGTCTCAGGCAACTGGAAGAAGGACTATACACACTATTATCTCCCCCCTTAAGCCTTAAAGTGTTCATTTTTGATGCCGGAAGAAAGAACACTGGCACTTTACCCACCCTGTGCTCTATGCCAATTGATGGCTGAGTTTAAGAATCATGGTATTTATGTCCTTTGAACTGCTCACAGTACTTTCTTTGAAGGACACATACCTAATAGATTTGTATTCATTTATTTATAATTTTTTTTTAATGTTTATTTATTTTTGATACAGAGAGAGACAGAGCATGAATGGGGGAGGGTCAGAGAGAGGGAGACACAGAATCTGAAACAGGCTCCAGGCTCTGAGCTGTCAGCACAGAGCCCGACGCGGGGCTCGAACTCACGGACCGCGAGACCATGACCTGAGCCGAAGTCGGCCGCTTAACCGACTGAGCCACCCAGGCGCCCCAGTATTCATTTATTTATATATTTAGCCAGCACTGATCCAGCCCTAGGAGTTGGGGAGGCACTGGTGATGAATTACTAACGAGACAGACAGGGTACTGCTAATGTGGAGCTCATAGTAAATGAAATAACCTGATCATGCAGGACCTTGCGCTTCAGTTTGACAACTCATTGTATTCTTCTGCCTTTCCTGTACTCCCTGACTGACACCTTAAAAAAAGTCAACTTCCCTAATTTGGTACCAGACCATGACTGATTTTGGGGAAAAAAAAATACCTGTAGAATTAATATACATGTAGGCAATGTTGTATTTCATATTATAAGACAGGTAGAGAAAGGTAACCAACATTCTGTGAAGCCATCAAGGAGAATGAATAGCACGAACCCGTCTGAAACGACTCAGGCAAATTGCTTTATTCTTTCTGGACAAGTTCTGTGCATATGAGAAACATAAATATGTCTTACATGGCTATAGTAATGTAGAAAGTTAATGACGAGACTGGATCTCCAAAGTCTTAAAAAACAAAAACTAATTTCTTAGCCCCCAAAAGGAACACCTTAAGTTACATGTAGGAAAATATTAATACTCCCTAGACGCTTTGTGCTTTGTGCTAAGACCATTTGTGCTTACAAATCAGCTTTCAGTAGGTAGAGATATTAGCAAAATGATTTTCATGAAAAAAAAAGCTTTTATTGAAATATTTAAGTTTCCTAGATGATTGAGAATGTTGTATGTTTTAAAAGACCAATACCCAAAACAGGTATCATTAAAAAAGGTTATTTTCTGTAGCTACAGATCCATTTTTTCCAGTATTTAAGACTTTCATTGTGATTTCCCTACCCCAAAGTGGGTTATGAAATAATTTGATGAATTAGATGCAATTTGTGCATCATTTGACAAGATTTTTCTCTTTGTCAGTTCAGAGGACCTTTCTGATACAGAAAGATAAAATAAAAATATTACATTTTGAACTATCCTTTGGGGAAAAATTATGTGCCCAAGGGCTGTACCCGTAGAGAAATAATGGGTTCCCAGAATATTGTCACAAGACATATTCTTCCATCTTCTTTCCCTCTCCACCCCAGCAATAACACAAAGAAAAAAATAAATATTGCAGAAAAAACACTTTCGAAGGCACGGTTTAGCCAATTCAAGTGCAATGTGTATCATCCTACAGCACTACAGGCATCCTTAGAAAAATGATTTTATAGTTTCAGACTCCTAGCCATGCTTCCCTTCTGTGCAACACTGCCTGGGAAGAGCTAGCTTGGAGTGCCAGCCTGTCAGTCAAAACCCCGATGATGTGCCAAACCCTTGCAGGCCACCATGCTTTTCACTTTGGGACCTCAAGGGAAATGTGTGTTTTTGTATGAATGTGTTTCCAGAGAATACAGAAAATCCAGGTATTTTCTAATGGATAGGAGAGAAACTATGTGGAAGAAGAGACACATTTTCTAGGAGAGATTATTATATGAAGGCTAACCTAGGTTAATCTTTGGAATGGAAGAATACAAAACTGAGTCTAACTATCTTAGGAGATATCTATGTGTTCTATAACAGTAACTACAATAACGTGTGCGTTATCAGCAATGCATATAGGTTTCAGTTGGTTTTTTGAAAAGATCCAAGCCATTGTTTTAGAGCATGATGCGTTTATGTATGTTTGTATGTACCTATGCACGTAGTCCATACAAACCAGTACAGACCTGGAGGGGTCAACTGATATGAGCATCTGGAAACTTCTCAGTTGGACAGATAAAATTGGGTCTATTCTGAAAAGGAAAGCACAGGCTATTTTTCATGGTTTCCATCCTTGTGAGGCTGAAAATCTTCTCTGGATGCCTAAACTCAGTTTCCAAGGACAATCTCTGCTTTGCTCTGGCACATTATGCTTATCACAGAATTATGTTTTCTTCAAAGTTATTACTTGAGAGAAGAACAGATGCCAAATATATATAAAAAAATAACTTCCGAATATCTAATTTTTCTTCACATATCAAGTAAATTAAAAAAAAATTTTTTTCAATTGATATTTTGGATGGCATTCAATGTTCTTCTCTTTAAATTTTAAGAGTCCTGAGTATCTTGCCAAGCATATAAACCAAATTGTATTGGAACTGCAAGGCTTTAATAAGCAGTCTCAGATATTGCCTCCCCCACCCCCACATGGCAGGTCTCTCTTTTATTGGAGCCATCTTTTACCAAGCTGCCAACTTCCCCTTTTGCTAAATGCTCATAAACTTCCATCTTCTCATTGACTCTCTTCTTGAGTTCACGTTTTGTTCCTCAAGATTCCAGTCTTTGAATTTGATCATCTTTTTTTCTTTTTGCAACTCACACATCCCACACCCTCTACCTAATGTCACCCGAGAATCGTCTTTACCTTTTGGAGACATTGCCGTTTACGTTACTAGGACCAGGGCTCTAGATGTAAAGGCTCTTTCCTTAATTCAAATAGCAAAAGCAGTCTTATTAAATTGGAGTTACAGTCAGCCACAGTGAACTTCTCTTCAGACCAAACACCTCTTTTATCCTTTCTGCTCTTTCTCTCTGAAAAGAATGTTAGCGTCTGTAAGTAGTGGTGACAGGTCCAGAGAAGATGAATTTCATAATATTGTGGAAAAGAACAATAATAAAAGAAACATTTCACTCCACTTTTACTGACTCTCCAGAGAATACATGAAATTAAATGAGTTATTTAAATAAAGCACACTAGGTCAATGGTTCCAGCTCAAAAAAAAAAAAAAAAAATTCCAGTTAAAAAAAAAAAAACAAAAAACAGCTAACTTGGTAAAGCAGAAAAAGTTGTTTTTTTTTTTTCAAGGCAGAAGGTCTGTTTCTCCAAAAGAAATCTTAAGTAGAGGAGGACCAATGTAAAGTATGTCAGCTTTTCTAGTCAAAAAATACACAGGTGATGTGGCACCTGGATGGCCCAGTTGGTTGAGCATCTGACTCTTGATTTTGGATCAGGTCATGATCTCAGGGTTTGTAAGTTCGAGTCTGGCATTGGGTTCTGCACTGATTCTCTCTTTTTCTCTGCCCCTTTCTCTCTCTCTTTCTCAAAAATATAAATAAAACATTTAAAAATATACACAGGTGATATTTGGAAGCTTCCCTTCCCACTCACCAGTCCTCAGTCTCCCTCAAAATCAGCAGTGAAGAATCTCAGAGCATATTTTGAAAACAACAATACTAAGAGATACCAAGCTCTGAAGGGCAATGTTTATGATCTGGAAAAATCTCCTAATGACGTATCTTATCTGGTAATCGCTTAAAATTATTACCTGAATATCTATGCTTCAAAAGAAGAAATATTTAGGGGGGAAATGGCATTATAAACAAGTTTGCCTATCAGATTGTATGTTAATATTTCCAAGAATGGGTTCAAAACTGATGAAGGTAACTGTATCTCATTGCCACCTTGAACTATATTCTGTTTAAATAGCATGGTAGAATATAGTCAGATTCCAAAAGTATCATTTCAGCTGTGGTTCTCAAAGGACAAATGTATAAGGAGACCTGATACCAATCAACAGACCCTCCTGTGAAGAGAAGTTGTGCAACTGGTTTTATTATGGCACGAATGGCAATTGTAGTACTTTTCATCACTCTTACTAACGTCATTTTCCTGGAGATCCCTGGGGGGCCATGAAAGATGGTAATACCTCTATGCTTCAAATAGCATTATTAAGGGTTTTTCCCCTTTTCCTTAGACAAGAGTTGATTTGAAGTAAAAATTTCATGCATTTAAGGTAGCTTCTTTATCTCTTATAGGAAAATGTGGTTTTCTTGTTAGGGTTTAAAAAAAAAAAACTAACAAATATATATATTTCCCACCATTTGCTTTTGTTTGTTCTTCCCTAAGACCTATTCTTCTACATGACAGTTTCAGTGGTTCAGTGCTGATTTCAGGATAAAATCAAGGGTCATCAACTTATTTCATAAAGCTTTTGAACAAAAAAATGTGTATTATACTCAGATTCTATCTTTTTTGTAGTACTGGATACTTTTGGTGATACAGTTTTGATGGTATACACGTGAGCCCATTATAACAGTTACATTTGCCTCTCCTTATGGAGGTACTAAATCAAATGCCCGTCCATATTTTAGCCATTTCAAAATCATGTTCTAATTAAACTTGTTCAGTCCGTGGCATTCACCATGTTTTGAAACCATATAATATTTAATCAGTAGCTCTCATACAATGCATGCCATACTAGGAAAAAGAATCCTACCCTTGCTTAAACATGTTAAAAGATATTGATTAAGAGGACTTAATGACACAACTTTTCCATTTGAAGAACCAATTCAATGTCTAGGTAGAAAATTCTGACTGAGAATGTCAGAGAAAATGATAAATAATTTTTTTTGGGCGAGAGGCAGAGAGCGTGCATGAGTGGGTGAGAGAGGCAGAGGGTGAGAGAGAGATTCCCAAGCATGCACCACACTTAGCGTGGAGCTGGACATGGGGTTGAATCCAGGACCCTGGGATGATCACCGGAGCCAAAATCAAGAGTCAGTCGCTCAACCAGCTGAGCCACCCAGGCGTCCTAAGAAACAACTTTTTTATTTTACTTTTGCTAAGAGTCAACAAATAATCAGTTTAGCAACCTTTGGACAGGGTAACGTAAATTCCAAAGAATAGCATCTATCCTATGAGATAACATTAAAATAGCTGTGTGGATGGAGTAACTTAGGCAGTGCTCATTCTCATCATTTTTTTATGAGTTTGGTTTACTCAATGTTAATTTTCATAGTTGATAGTATGAGTGAGAAGCAAAAATCTCTTAAATGCTGGAGAGGTATTGGATTACCATCATTTGCCTTTCTTTGGTCTCCATGGGCAACAAGGAAATGAAGGTCAAATAGGGAATTTCAACATAACTTCAATCTAAGCTCAATATCAAATTCAATGAAACAGCATGTAAAAAACTGAGACATACTGGGAGTTACCTCAGTCACCTCATTCTTATCTTTCTGTGTCTGGCTTTTTCCACTTAGCATGGTGTCCTCAAGATCCACACACGCCATCACAAATGGTAGAATTTTCCTGTTTCACCTAATTGTGACATTTTTCAGTCGTTTGTTTGTTTTAATGCTTTTTCTGCTGCATTTACATCCTTCTTCAGGGCCTCCATTTACAAATATATTTAACATTTTGATATCCCACAGGTCCTTAAGTTTCTACACATTAAAAAAAATGTTTTTCTTTAACTGTTCTTAAGATTGGAAATTTTTATTGGTCCAATTTATTGACTACCATCTTTATTTTTCTGGTAAGCCCATCCAGTGAATTTTTAATTTCAGATATTGCATTTTTTAGTTCTTGATTTTGTATTTAATTTTTAAAATAGATTCTAGTTCTTTGCTGAGATTTCTTATCTTTTTATTTACTGTGAGCATATTACCCTTTAGCACATTCAGAATGTTTATAATAGCTCTTTAAAGTCTAATGTCTTTTTGTGTTAATTCCAACATCTGGGTCATCTCAGAGTTGGCCTCTGGAAAGTATATTTTCTCTTGAAAATGTGTTGCCTTCTCTTTAAGTCAAGTTTATTTTTTGAATCCTTCACTTTGTGAATGCAGTATCATGGAAACTCGGGATTCATTTCTGTTATTACAGAACGCTGATATTTTTGTTTTAGTATGCAATAATTTTATTGGACTCTAATATGCAGTCTTTGTCTTTTGGGTTGCAACTTAAATCTCATTTTCCCCCTTCAGCATGGCTGTTTGCTCCCTGCTCCACACAAGCATGGTCAGGGCTCAGTCAGATACTTAGGGCAGAATATAAACACAGAATTGAGGGCTCCCCTTGTTTATTCCATTTCAGAGATTCCCTCTTTACTCTCCAACAGCTGTGGTTACCCTTATCCTTGACTTCTGGTTCATGATGGCAGAAATATCCTGGGTACCAGTGTTTCAGATGCTGTGTGTGGCATCTTGACTGCAGCTAGACTCATATTAAAAGCTAAAAATATAGAAAACTTCACGCCTTTCTAGTCTCTTCTTTTAACTTGTGACTGTCATCCAGAATCTCTCTGCTTTTGTTTACTCTTGAGACTTCAGGAAGGTGTGTGTGTGTGTGTGTGTGTGTGTGTGTGTGCACGTATGCATGCATATGCATGTGCATTTCCCAGAGCTTATAGATAGTTGTCTACAGGAAAGTCAATCTGTTAATAGTTTACCAAACCACAGTGGCAAACTTGCAAAACTTCCATTACTAATATGGCAAATTTTTGTATTGGCAAAGGAAGATCAATATTTTGCATGTATGTGGTTGCAAAAATTCTACAGTTATGTATTTATTCTGGTAGATATTTAGATAAATTGGTATCATTTCTATGTAGAATTTTTTCAGGTATTTAAGGAAAATCTATAATTTAGAAATGTACTAATATAATTATTCAATTAACTTAAAAGTGAGAAAATTTAATAAATATCTGATATTTATTAAATTACATAGATATAATGTATATATGTAAATTTATATAAATTATATCTAATATAACCCCCAAATATTTAATCAAATCACAATCCCTAATGAGAGATCAGAAAAATTGCTTAATATTATTTCAGTGGTGAAACATTAGAAGTATTATTAAATTCAGGAACATAAAGATTATACACACCTTACTGAACTAATTCATAATTCAGCTAGAAAAGACAAACTTTATAATATCTACCTATTGAAAAAAGAGGAGGCACAACTTTCAAATTTTGTCTGAATATTTTTAAACAACCCTCCAAATGAATTGGATCAGAAAGTATTCGGAAAAAATACAATTTGATAATTTAGCCAATTACTGAATGAATCTACAGAGTGCATGAGTTTTGATTTATAATAATCAAGGAGAAAATCATAAAATAATCTCTCAAAATAGTAATATAAGAAATACGGTTCCTGGGTGGCTCAGTTGGTTAACATTAAGCATCTGATGCTTGATTTCAGTTCAGATCATGATCTCACAGTCTTGAGATCGAGCCCTGAGTCAGGCTCTGAGCTGAGTTTGGAGCCTGCTTAAGATTCTCTGTCTCTCTCTCTCTCTCTCTGTCTTTCTCTCCCTCTTTATCTTTCTCCCTCTCTCTCCCTCTGTCCCTGTCCCCCACTCTAGCGCTCTCTCTATATAAAATAAATAAAGTAAGTAATAAGGTAAAATAAGAAATAGAAATTTACATCTTCCCAAGAAATGTATAGCATTTATAAAAACTCCATAAAACTTTACTAGGAGTCATCTAAACTAATTTAAGAAAGGCAAAAATTGTAAACATATTATCCATAAAGGAGTCTATAAATTTGATGATATCTCAGTTAATATTATTTCAAGGAATGTTCATTTATTTTATTAATTTGCAAAATAATTTTAAAGTTTACCTAGAAATATAATATATTGGAAGAGCTAGGAATATTCTGGAAAGAGGATAATGAGGGAGAAACTGTCTTGTTAAGTTAAAATATAGTAATTAAAACAATTGAGTATTGTAGAGGGAACATACTAAATGATAAGAAATGATCATGGAAGAAATGAAGAAGAAATGGAAGAAATGATCAGTTATCAAAATACATCTAAATAGGGGCACCTGCATGGCTCATTTGACTAAGCATCTGCCTCTTGATTTTGGCTAAGGTCATGATCTCACAGTTAGTGAGTTCAAGCCCTATGTTGGGATCTGCGCGGACAGCCAGTGAGTCTGCTTGGGATTCTCTCTGTCCCTCTCCCATTTGTGCGCAAGCATATGCCTGTGCATTCTCTCTCTCTCTCTCTCTCTCTCTCTCTCTCTCTCTCACTCACTCAAAATAAATAAATAAACATTTAAAAAAATATACCTAAATACATATGAGCATTCAATGCTTAGTAAAATTGGCTTTTTAACACACTGGGGAAATGGATTTGTTTTCTAAAAGTTAATGAAACAAATGGCTTGCTTATTTTGAGTGGGTGGAGAGGGAAACAGTAGATTTATAATTCACTAATCTGAAAAACAAAATCCAGATAGATCAGACATTTAACCATACTTGCAGTGTGTGTTCAGAGTGATTGACCTTTACCTGTGTTACATAGATTTGTAGGAATTCTGGAAGGATATCACTGACATGAAAAGAATGAGGTATGGGCTCTGCAAATGCTGCCCATCATTTATCCTGCAAATTAGGGAGCCCCATGATTATACCTCCACATTTTAAATTGTATTCCAGGAGTTGGAGGATTTGTTGATCAATACTGGAGTAAGATTCTGGTCATCTATTGCTGGAAAGGTGCCAGCATGAAAAAAAAAAAAAATGTTACTAAAGACTACAGGAAGTCTGAAATACCGGGAGAAGGATTGGGAGGAGGAAGTGATAGCAGGGGCACAGTGCTTAAGATTCGAACTGAAAACTCAGTTGTCAGAGGACCTCATTTACACTTTAGGGCCATAGAACCTAGGTTTCTTACAATTCATTGAGATTTACTAGCTCAAAATACAATTTTGTCATGGTATTTGTATATATTTGAATAAAGCAAACGATTGCATTTCCATTTTGAAAAACAAAGTCCATTCACTCTTCCTTTTTCACATTCATTTTTAATTCATCTTACAACCTTAAGAGTTGAGTTGATCTCCTCCCTTTTTTATACTATTGCACATAGCACTTATATTTTCCATTGTCACTATCCCCTACCTCAATACATATTTCTCTCTGTTCTTTGCTCTTGTCTTTTTTTCTGTTAGTTTTAGAAGAGTGAGTTCACACTTAAGTGATCTCAGCCAGCTATTGCCATTTTCTTTCTACTGGCTTTGTCCTTAAGTCCCTACAATCTGACTTCCTCCCCAGCAATTTTCTACTCAAAAGACCTAATTATTAAGGCCAAAAATATGTTGAAAAACAATGCTTCAATCCTTCTACTATGCCTTATGGTCACGTTGTTCACAGCTATTTACAGTTCATGAATCATCTTATCCTTCTTACCCAACCCAACTCCCTCTACAACTCTCCCTTCAGTGATAATAGCACCCAATCAGTTAAACCTTTCTCTCAAATGCCAGTGTTCATGTCATAAATATTCTGCCAAATTTCATATTTACAAGAGGGAAGTAAGATTTTTTAAGGAAAAGAAATGGCCAAAAAAGGACTAAGTATGAGTTAGGAAAAAAGGCAAATAAAGAAATACTTGCTAATTGAATCCTGACCTTCTATGTCAACTTCCACTGCCTTGCATGGGCATAGGGATCTTGCCAGCTTTTTCAAGGCTATGGTCTACAGGTCAAGATGACTTTTGTAGAGCTTTGTATTCTTGTAGGCTGTGTTAAAAAAGCTTTTTTTAATCTTTCAAAATATTAAAGTGAGTAGGAATAAATATTGACAAAAATGCCAAATTATAATGTCCAGCGTCACAAACTTTGGGAGATTTTAATACTTCCCCATCCCCATGGCAAAGTGAGCATGTGAGTCCCGGAAAGTGAAAGGCCAGTTTACAAGTAACATACCAAAGCTGAAATCCACAAAATTTATAGAAATGTGGAATGGACCAAAGCCCAGTGAGGACATGAGACCGAGAGCTCAATTTCAGAATCACTAATCAGCTCATGTTAATATATGCATAATTAGGTAAAGTTCTCAAAAACCCAATGTATATGACCAGTTTATACGTTAGATCTCATGGACTTCATTCCCAAAAAGACATCACCAACCTGCTGGACTTGAATCAGAGAAATAAAGGATACACCTAGACTATGAATCTGAGCAAAGAGACAGACAAAATATAGGCCGGAACCCAGGACTATCACCAAGAAGAGAGATCCAGGGTAGTAAAAGCTCTTGTGTGCTATCAAGATTCCCTCTTTGATATGGAGACTTCCGTTCTCCCCACCCACTAAGTTGTGACTCCTGTTGATGGCTTACTGCTGGGTTCCTCCCCAGGCATTGCCTCAGGATAAAGGGATTTGCTTGTTAAATTTCTGCCTCTTCCCAGGTAGCCTATATCTAATGACTTTTGATGTGAGAATACAAAGACCCAGCTTCTGCCTCACATTGGGAAAACTGAAAGGCCAGGCAAGCTCCAAGAGTTCACTGTTTAAGGGCCTGAGACTTTTGCTGCTGCATCATAGTTGATGTTCTCCCTGAAACTAATCCTTGCTTTCTTCACTTCCTTGTTATGATGAAGTACACTGTTATGGACTGAATGTTTGTGTCTCACCAAAATTCCTGTGTTGAAATCCTAACTCCCAATGTGATGGTAATAGAGGTGGGGACTTTGGGAGGGTGAGATTTGGTCATGAGGGTAGAGCCTTCAGGAATGGGATTAGTGCCCCCACAAATGAGACTCCAGAGAACAATCTGGCCCTTCTCCCATGTGAGAATACAAGTGGGAAAGGATGACTACCTATGAACCAAATCTTCTGACACTGGTGATCTTGGACTTTCTAGCCTATCTTTTGTTCATAAGCCACCCAGTCTATGGTACCCTACTAATAACAGCTTGAACCAAGACAAACGTTCCCCAGTAAACTTCCTGAATCATAATCTGTCTCAGAGTTTGTTTCCTGGGGAACCCAAGCTAAGATATCAGGGCTGGGTTTCAGTGTTGTGGTGGCTCAGAGGAACATTAGAGATCATCTAATCAGTCTGCTTTTGCAGAATCCAGGCAGAAGTCCAATCCTTGGACAAGAGTTGCTACCTAGAAATCCGGAACTGGTTCCCAGAGCACCCCATCTCACAGGGGCTGGAAAAGGGTTGTATGAAGAGAATCAACAGGAAAAAGGAGAGCCAGTTAACCTTGTTCACTTCTTGGAGGAATATGTATCTTGTAGTTTAAAAAAAAAAGAAAAAGAAAGAAAAAGAAAGAAAGAAAGAAAGAAAGAAAGAAAGAAAGAAAGAAAGAAAGAAAAAGAAAAGAGATGAGTTCTAAACATGACCTTGCCTCTTGCTAACTATGAGATCAAAAGTGATTGCTGATACTCTCCTCCGCAATACAGGGATACAGAAGCTGGTTTTGAGTGCTGTACAAGGTAATATTTGTGAAGTACTTACCAGTACAGAAAATAAATAAGGAGCACCTCCTAATATGCTTTACAACTATTGCTTCATTTAATTCTCCACATAGTATTTAAGGTAGCATCTTTTGTCTACAGCAATGAGTAATTAAGTAGAATAAGAATGATGGAAAGAAAACAAAAAAAAAAAAAAAAAAACAAAAGGTATGCAATAGTCAGTAGGTCACAGTTTGGGAGGAAGAAGAAATCATAGGCCCAAGTAGGTCAAGTAGCTTTAAGGGACAGAGGAATTCGGCACAGAGGTCTCCTGGGGCTCTTACTCTATCCATTCTCTAGTATTCAACAAATACTTGATTCTCTTAAAAATCCAACATATGAGGCAAGAAAGAAAAATTCTTATGAGCAAAAGTTTGATAGGAAGTGGTTTAACATAAATAAAATAAAATCCCTTAGAAATCATTTGAATAATGGGGACCAGGAGCTCCTAGAACTATGTTAAGTTTTCTCCCTCCATAATTCTATACTTAAAAAACCTATTAGTCACCATATCCATACTTTGAAAAGAAAATGTGATACTGTGTGGGAGGTGGTTTTTGTTTTTGTTTTTTTTTCTAATGGAATACTCTCTTTGCATGAGTGATCATTAACAGAAAGAGACCTGGGAGCTCTTATCAATGTTTATTTGCACAGTAATTGAGGAGGGAATTCAGTTTTTTCAGTTTTTTATGAAAGGTGCCCTACCTGGTAATTAATTGATGGTGCATTTCATGATTGTTCTATATTAATGAAATAAGAGATAATCTTCTTTTTTCACTTACACCATGGTGTCTGTTATCCTGGGAAACAAAAAACTTTTCCCACATTTTCATCCTAATAACATTAAAAACAACTGGCACATACTGGGAGTTAATTCGGTCACCTCATTCTTCCTATCCTGTGTTCCTCTAGTGAATTACCTTTGGTTTTATCATTGTAGTAGGAGAAGTATAATAATAGAAGGTGATATCAGTAATGTCACTGGCTGGTCATTCAGACAATGCCTTCTGGCAACACCTTTGTGATATGACATCAGTTCTGCACCTAGCCTTCAGTTCCATAGGCTTCGTAGCATTTGTTGGTATCCCTAAGATAATCTAAGACAAGGAGACGGATTTACATTCACCGAAATATCAAGAGAACAAAATGCACATGTATTGATTTCCACCGAAAAAAATAGAATGAAATGTTCACATGAGGCTTATCTTTTTATGTACTCTCTGAAAGCTGCATCTGATAATAATTAGAAGATTGTTTTTAATTAAAGTAAGGCAGTGAAGTGGGATACTTTCAATGGATTTTGACATCAGATTTTAATAGTCTGTTGCATCCATGTCCATAACAGTAAATATCCTAAGCAGACCATAAGCTAGTGACCATTGTCCAGGGGACCTCCCCCATGAGACGCTGAGGAATAAACTGTGAGCTTATCTTTCTGACTCTGGCATTTCTGTTTCTAGTCAACCTGGCGATCCTTCCCTTTTAATTTATTAATAGCATTGTCTTAGTCACAATTTAAACATGCTAATGTAGTCATATTTTGATAGAAACTACCCCCTCATCTTTTGATTAGGACCGCTTATTTCTAAGAAATAATTACTTAGGTGGGTGTTTTTCCATATGGCTGAGTTCATCCATTTACATATTGATTTTCTGCAGTCTATTCTGAAAAGTTTAACAAATGTTTAAGTTCTGAAGAAAACTGGTGCTCGTATATTACTCTTCAGACTGTGACTGAAAAGTCAGTCCTTTTATCTATTCTTCTTTTGTGGTTTATAGTCTAGACTATCTTGTATTAATTTTAAAATCAGTTTATATATTCAGTGTTTTAAATATATCATCTTTAACATGGTTCAAAACTCCAAAAAAAAAATCAAAATGTGAAGAGTAATGTCTCTTTTTCACTTTTGTTCTCCACTTTCCTTTTCCTACTACTTCTATTCTACAAATAGTTAATTTCTTCTGCGTCTTTCCATAGTTGATAGGTAAAAAAAATACGTAAATATGTATTTGCTTAGTTTCCCTTACTACAGGAATGTTAGATTACTCTACACACTGCTCTCTCCTTTAAAGTTTAGCAAGATACTTTGGAAAGCTTTTCAAATCCATGCACAGAGAACTACTATTTTTTCCAGCCATATAGTATTCTAGTGTATTAACGTATCATAATTTGTTCAACCAGTCCTTTATCAATTAATATTTAGTTTTGTTTCCGTTTTTTTTTTTTAAATTTTAACAGCAACATGAAAGTGAATAACCTGAACATATGTCATTTTGTCCTTGTGTAACTGGTATTTAACTTGCTATGCCAAAGGACATGTACCAGTATATTTTTAGAGATATTGCCAAATTTCCCTCCATATGGTTTGTACCATTTCATACTCCCACCAGTAATTTATGAGAGTATGCTTCCACAGCATCTTACCAACTTCAGATTTTTGCCAATTCGTTATGTGAAATGGCATCTCGTTGGAATTTTAATTTACCTTTCTCTGTAAGGCTAGGAGTATCATTAAATTTATTTGTTGAACAGATATGTACTGAGTCTCTACTATGTATCAGCCTGATTCTAGGTAATGGGAATATAAAAGTGTACTGAACAGAAAAAAATCATCTGTGCATGTGACTCTATGTATATTCATATATGCAAATCATATAGCATATTGGATGGTGATAATTATGAAGACATAAAAATAGAATAAGGTGAAGGGGGAATGAGAGTCAATATAAGATTTTGTTGACAGAATTACATATGTGCAAAAACTTGAAGATGAGGGAGTGGCCTAGTCAGATATCTGGAGAAAGTGAGTTCCAGGGAGAAGGAATAACCAGCCCCAAATCCTCAAGAAGCGAGAATATCTGGCATTGTGGAGGAATATCCAAGGAGTTCAGTGTGACTGGAGCAGCATCAGAGAGGGGAAGAGTGGAAGAGGTTGTCAGGGAGAGAATGGAAAGCCACAGTGCACAGGGCTTTGTAAACAACTTAAGGGATCTTGTCTTTCATTCTGGAAGAAATGGAAAGCCATTGAGGACTTTGAGCAAACGAGGGGCATGACACGTATTTTACAAGGATTCTTCTAGTTGCTATGAAAACGGACCACACAGAGCAAGGGTGGACGCGGAAAGGCCGGTTAGACTAAGGCAGCAGTCCTATTGAGATGGTGGCTACTTGGCTCAGGGTGGTCATGGAGGACCTGGGTTGTCAGGTTCCGGATACATTTTGAAGATACAGCGAACAAAACTTTCTGAAGTTTTGGATATGTGATGCAAGGGACCGAAAGGGGTAAATTATCCCTCCAGGTTTTCTGGCCTCAGCAACTGGAAGGATGGAATTGCCATTACCTGGGTTAGTTTTTAGACCTATTTGTATTTCCTTTTTACTGAACTCTCTAACTATCTTTGCTTATTTTTCTATTGTGAGCCTGATCTTTTTCTTAAAGCTTTTGAGATTACCCATCTATCAGAAATTACCCCTTCAGGCGCCTGGGTGGCGCAGCAGTCGGTTAAGCATCCGACTTCAGCCAGGCCAGGATCTCGCGGTCTGTGAGTTCGAGCCGCGCCTCAGGCTCTGGGCTGATGGCTCGGAGCCTGAAGCCTGTTTCCGATTCTGTGTCTCCCTCTCTCTCTGCCCCTCCCCCATTCATGCTCTGTCTCTCTCTGTCCCAAAAATAAATAAAAAACGTGGAAAAAAAAATTAAAAAAAAAAAAAAAGAAATTACCCCTTCATAGGTAGTATCAATTCAAAATATACCAATGTCCATTTTTCTTTGCTCCTGTTATTTTTGATGTGTTTTGCTTTTCTTTTGTTTGTTTAAGGCATGCAGAGGTCCTTTTTAAAATCACTTGAATGTACACATTTTAAAGGCCCCTGAATTTTTGGTCGAAATGACAAATATTATTCTTGCTCCATCATTAAGAATGCATTATTTTATGGTCTTGCTTTATGGTTTTATTTTTTACATTTGCAACTTTAATCCATTAGAAATTTTATTCTGGTGAAGTGTGGAAGGTATGAATCTGCCTATGTCCAGATGACTGTCCAGTTTTCCTTAGATCATTTATTGAATTAACTATTGAATTAACTTCACTGATATATATGGTGCCTTTCATAAGTCAGATTCCTAAATGCACTTGGATCAAATTCTGGAATTTCTATTTTATTCCTTTTGTTTTCATGTCTGTTCATGAGACATGGCCATAATCTTATTTATTTAGACTTCATAATTATTTTATTATTTTTAAAGTTTATTTCTATATTTAGAGAGAGAGAGAGAGAGAATGGGAGAGGGGCAGAGAGAGGGAGAGAGAGAATCCCAAGGTGGCTCTGAACTGCCAGCACAGAGCCCAATGCGGAGCTTGAATTTACAAACTGTGAGATCAAGAGTTGGACGGTTAACTGACTGAGCCACTCAGGCACCTCTACTTTATAATTATGTTAATAAATGGTACAACTAAGCCTATTTCTCTGATCTTCATTTTCATAGTTTCCTCACTATTATTATTATTTTCCTACTGATCCTTCGAATCACCTTGATTATTTGCAAAAAAGAAAAGAAAGTGCTGTTCTCTTATTTGAATCATGTTAGAACTATAAATTAACTCAGAGAAAACTGGCATCTTTATATTTTAAGACTTTCTATCAGAACATAATCTGTATCTGCATTTGTTTCTGCTTTTCTTTTTTTATGGGGGTATGCTAAACATTTTCTCCATATGGGTCTTGTGCTTTTCTTGTTAAGCATATTACCATTTTTTTTTAATCAGGATGTTGCTATCATAAATGAGGACTTTTTTTTTTTTTTTACCTTACACCATCGAAGCGGTTTCTGTTTTATATAATGAATTGTATTGATTCTATTGATGTTATATCCTACTTATTGCATTTTCGTGTTGTTTGTGTGGTTTTCCAATGGGTTCTATGGTAGGCTTTCAGCATTAGAATAATTTCAAGTGCAGAGAGACAGTTTGATCTCCTCCTTTCCTAATTTCTGGCTAATTTATTAGCTAATATTTTCAGTAAAGTTTAAAAAATACAGTAGTGACAGCAGACCGCGTGATCTCACCCCCATGTTCCCATGTTACAGAAACCTACAGATGAGATGGGGCACCATGCCCCTTCTATATCATAGAGGAATATTCTCTCAGAAAGTCCATCACAATAATGATTATCTGTTCACCCCATATTTTTCCTTCCAATGCCGCGTGTGTTTTTAAAGCTGTATTTTGTCTATGTGTTATTATTATATACCCAGGTACATCGTATTGTACTCCCAATAAATATATGTTAAATGAACGATTAGACAGTTTAACAAAGATGGTATATTTCTGCTTAAAGAACTTATGTAGCAATACCTAAACATCTTTTTGTCTGTACATATACATTGCTTCTTAGTTTGAGATAGTGTGCTACAGTAGATGGGGCAGAGGGCTCAGAGCCCAGCACACCTCACTGGTTCCCCTTCTGGCTCTGTGATTTGGGGAACAATTCTTCATCTTTCCAGTATTCAGTGGGTGAAATGCAAATAATGTATCATCTAAGAGTTACTCTGAAAAACAAACGAAGCTACGGCATGCCAATTGATGATCAAATTCTAACGTCTCCCTCTCTTCAAACATGGTTTCTTCAGGGAAATATTGATTTTATTCTGTTCTATTTCCCCACGAGTATTAATCATGGGCATTTTCTCAGGTTGACGTAGACTCAACCCCTGTATCTCACCCTTTTCTGTGGAAACAGCTTTCCTTCCTTGGATATGGGTATGAAGTTTGGAGTTCTCCCCTGATAAATGACTTAGTACCTGTCCAACTCAAATTTCTATACATTCTCCACACCTTCTATTTATTGAGGGCAGTGTGAATAATAAATCCCCCCCTCAAAAACAAACAGGGGCACCTGGGTGGCTCAGTCAGTTAAGCATCTGACCTTCACTCAGGTCATGATCTTGCCATTGGTGGGTTCGAGCCCCGTGTCAGACTCTGTGCTGACAGCTCAGAGCCTGGAGCCTGTTTCAGATTCTGTCTCCCTCTCTCTCTGCCCCTCCCCAGCTTGTGCTCTGTCTCTCTCTGTCAAAAAAGAATAAACATTTAAAAAAATTAAAAAACAAACAACAACAAAAACCAAACAAAGAAAAAAGAAACAATTTCACTGTGATTCCTGAACACTGCCCTTTGCAGTTCAAAAGGAATCTCAAGACAAAGAAGCCCCCACCAACCCCCCTTCCCCACCTCCAAACCCCCATCCTCCACTCCCCACACCTACCCTTTCGTTGGGGAAAAGACAGTTGGTTAACATGAAAAAAATAGTGGCTTGACTTACAAGCAATACTGTCAGTGACCAGATATTTCCACTTTTGAGGCAATACTTTTTCATTTAAATAAAGACTAAACCAGAAATAAGGGAAGGCCATGCTCACGAAATCATATTACAACAGGCTGACTGCAGGGAGACGACATCTCATCTTGCATTGACACTTCCTCACCCAGTTTCTTGTCCAGCTCTGATCTACAGGTTAGCAGACCTGATAATTAATTCTTCATAGGAGGCATTTCTACCTATTGCTACCGATTGCTCTCTGAAAATTGGAAATAGCATCCCCACGACCATCCTTCAGGACTGAAAAGAAAGGTGAATGGATTTCAAAGAAGGCTGACTACATGAAAGTCTGACAAATATAGCATGGTGGTCCTTCCTCTCAGCAAATTGCTGATTGCTGAGTAAAGCTTGCGGGGGGTGGGAGGTGATGCTTCCAGGCTACAGTAATTAGGGTAGAATGGTTTCGAGAAACTACTGGAAAGCTATGATAAAAGGCCAGGAGCATTGTGGCTTTATTAGGAAAATGCCAAACAGTGCTAACAGTGTCTGGAAAATTGGATTACCATTTTTCTTCTGGGCTCCAGAGGGAGAAAATAGCCAATTAAAGCATTCAGTACTAGGAGTACTGTTCTGGGCATTTCTTTAAAAGATGTGTTCAGAGATTATTTTGTCATTCAGCACATTGCCCCTCCATCAGCCTAATGTCCTAACAATTGTAGGGTAGGGAGGAAGGAGAGGAGGTAACACTGTTTATTCTGGAAAAGGGACCCAGCCTTAGTTTGACTCTGAGTCCAGAATTTATACTTTAGTATTTTTATATTTTAGGTATATTTGGTACTGAAGTAAAATCAGCAGGGAGGAAATCATGAAAACTAATAAAAGGATGCAAAGGAGGAGACATGGAAGGAGGGAAGGAGAGAGGAAGGAAGGTTTCAAGTAGATGCCATTCCAGAAGCATGTGTGGTGACCTCTCATCACCTTAACTTTTAACCAAAACGAAGTGGATTCTTCTTTTAGTGTCTCCAGTATAATCATTTGCAGAAATGTCAGAATGCTCTCTGTCATTATTTGACCTTTAGGGAAGCTTAATGAAGAGCTTAACACAGTTTTCTTTCCACATATTTCTTTCTGTTTTCCTGCGTCCTCCATTAGGCAGGCTGAAGAGATAGACCAGAAGAGATAATAAAGGAAATTAGGAGAGTGGTTTCTGTCTCTGGCAAGCGAATGGCCTTCCTGTTTCTCTGTTTCTTCAGAAGAAAATTTCATTGATAATCTTAGTCATGTGCATTGATTGGGGCGACTCCGTTGGCCCCGACTTCCCAGTGTCCTGGCGCATGCGCACTCACTGTGCCTAATCCACGGGAGGATTTTGGTTTTGCTCTTCTTTGCCTCACCCCCTGCTACCCTAGTTACCTAATTCCTCCTACCTTCCCATGCCCTGCATGCAAGTAACTAATGTGCTCGTAGTTAACCCCACATAAACTTTATTAGTTCCCCTGAGTAATGATATATCTTGCAAATTTATATACCAGGGTCATGAATTCAGTCAGTAGGACCTACACTATTTCAGGTGAATTAATACACTTTCTCAGGGCTTCTGCTTCCACTATCAGATTGAAATTCCAGCTCCTGCATTTATCCAAATCTCTTAGAAAAATTATACAACTCTGTACTGTTCGCATATAACTTGGGAAAACAATTGCTGGGATATAGCCTAAAGCATGTTTTGCTTAATAATAATTTGTTTAAAGCATTTTGACTTGTGTTGAGAGAAAATTAAGAACACTCACAAGCAACAATCAAAGTGCTTAAAGGAGCATGGGATGACTTAGATGTTTTGGAATGTGCTGAGAACCCAACATATAGGTCAACCGCAGAGGTTATTTGAGTTGTGAGCTCCCAAGATATTTTAGGCTCCAGAAATGTCAGCCTTCCCCACCCCCCTCCTCATTACCATTAGCCTCTTGGTTTTGCACTTCTTCTTTCCTTTCCCTGTCTTGTCTGTGCTAAGAAGTATGTTAACGGCAACCAATAGAAATTACATAAACACTGGTTCCCAATTATTCACTTTATACTTTCATTCCATGGCCAATGCAATTTACATTTTCATTAGAAAATTCTCAGTTCATATTCCCATAATTCAGTTTTCATGAAACAATGAAAGTTCCAAGTGCTGTGGCACAAAATTAAATAGTATCTTAGAAATAAAAGATTTATTAGTCCGACCTTCAGCGGCCTGTCCAATCCCAGTCCCTCTGTGTGTGGCCCGAAAGATAGCCTCTCACCCTCTGTTAGGATTCCTTTAGTAAACTTCCTCACATGGCCACCTACTCACTGCTTAGTCAGTTTTCATATTAAGTAGTTTTCTATAACATTACACTAAACGTTGCCTCTCTCTACCTCTTATTCATTGGTCTATTTTCTTGACATATGACATTTTTAAAAAATATTTAAAGATAGCTACCATTAATCTTCTAAGATTTCTGTTCTTCAGGCAAAAGACCCTAGATCTTCCCTTATTCGTGCATAACGTGTCATTATGTCCTTTATTCTGCATTGTACAGTGTTAATTCTAAAAATATGGTCACTACACATCAACACAAACCCTTACTGTTGTGTCACTGCTTAGTGTGGTTGAACTTTTGCTTCTCATTTTCTGTACACTAGAACCCTGCCTAAGATTAGGTAATAAAATTAGCAGATGAAATTACGTATGATACAGGTTTATATTAAAATTGTATTCACTTAAAATGCAGAAGAGGTGCCTGAATGGCTCAGTTGGTTGAATGTCTGACTCTTGATTTCAGCTTAGATAGTGATCCCAGGGTCATGGGATCAAGCCCCATGTTGGGCTCAGTGTTGAGCATGGGGACTATTTGAAATTCCTCTCTCTCCCTCTGCTCCTCTCCCCTGCTCATACTCTTTCTTCAAAATAAAATAAAATAAAATAAAATAAAATAAAATTAAATTAAATTAAATTAAATTAAATTAAATTAAAATGCAGAATATTATATACATTTCATAAACTCAAAATGATAAAACATGTTTTCTGGTAAATGATATTTTCCTTTTGATATTTTATTATATAATAAATAAAGCAGGCTTCCATTGAAAAAGTTTCTTGGATGTAAGAATATTCTCCCCAGAAAATTTTGGCTCTTAACTTGAAGAAATAAAATGGGTTAGTTTCTTCTCACAAATTCACAAATATAAATTGCTGATATGGTAAATATCTAAATGTAAAAATTACATGAAATATTAGCAGAAAGTATAGGAAAACATATTTATGATTTAAGGTAGGAAAAGGAGGACCACTTAGTATAAAGCAAAAGGCCATTAGAAAGAAATGAATAATTGCAGCTACACCACATTTTTAAAACTTATGTAACACAAAAGACAGTTAAAATTTTCAAGTGAAAAAGTATATAATATATAACATACATATATGTAACAGATATACTCAATATATAAGAGAATGGGTTAATGTCAACCATATATAAAGAGCTCGCACAAATCAATAAGATAAATGGGCAAATGAACAAGAATTCACAAAGTAGTAAATACAGCCAATAAACATCATAAATCCATTAACATATATGATAAATAAATAATGTAAATTAATGCAATTACTAGGTATCATGTTCTACTCCTTAGCACAGGGTGAAAGAAAAATTTGCTAGCAAGTGTGACCCAGAATAAAGGGACACAACGTTTTCTGTGGTTTGTGTAATCAGAATTGTGACAGTCATTTTTAACAATAGGTATTAAATTTAAAAATTGTAGTAGCTCAATTTAAAATTGTCATATCAATTGTCATAGAAGAACTCATTCATATGTACTAAGAGATTGTACATTACACTACTTTCGTGACAGGAAAATAAAAGAAAGAGAGAAAGAAAGAAGGGTTGAATTGGGAGACAGGCAAAGACAATCCACCATTAAGTATAAGTGTATGGCCTGAAGATGGAAAACAAACTAATGAAACAGAAAAATATTTAAAACTATATAATCAATGAGAAGTTTGCATAAATAAAAGAAGACCTAAATCTGCATGTTGAGACGGTCAGGTAAATACCACAGAAAGTTAACTCCAAACCAAGATGTAGCCTAGCATGATCAGAATATTTAATTCAGAATAAGTGATGCAGAAAGGTCACACCAGAATCAAGTTAGTATGGATCACATTTATCCACATCTCTGACAAAGGAGTATTTAATTCTGAGTGAAAGTGTGGATACAATAGGCCAAGTATACAAACACTTAAAATGCACACACCACTACTGGACTCATCAAAGAAAAGGTTCACCTGCTAAAAAGAAGATGGTTCAAGATGATCAGAGTTTCTTTCTGCTCCTATTTCTGTTCCTCTTTGGAGATGTTCTGTCTCTAGCTGGGAAGAAATAAAATATATATGCAAGTGATCTGTTCTTTATTTTTTCTTGACGTGCAATGCAGATGGTTTATCCTCAGATAGTTTCAATTGCCTTATAAAAATATGTTTTAGAGAGTGGTCAAGTGTATTGAAAATGCATATCAGTGATTGAAATTCAATAGAAGATGTGTTCTTCTTACATAGTGTATGTACACACTTATACATAATAATGTGGCTTCATCAATATTCTAACCAGCATATGTTTGTGTATATGTGCATGTGTCTGTGTGACTAAAAAATGCTGCGTAACATGTGTATTCCCTCTGTCGTTCTTCATCCCATTCCTCAAAGACATATTTTATAGTTCTTGGTTAGCAAATTATGTATATTTAAGGTGTACAATGTGATGTTTACTCACCATGCTGTACATTAGATGTCTAGAATTTATTCATCCTACAACTTCAACTTGGTACCCTTTGACCAACATCTCTCCATTTCCCCCACCTCCCTTCCACTGGTAATCACTGTTCTTCTCTCTGCTTCTATGAATTGGACTCATATATTTCATACATAAGTGAGATCATAGAGTATTTTTCTTTCTGTGTCTGGCTTATATCACTTAGCATATTATGTCCTGCAGGTTCATTCACGGAGTCTGTTTTATCTAAGGCATGTGCAGTTTTTTAAGTAATCTCTATACCCAACATGGGGCTCAAACTCAAAACCCCAAGATCGAGAGTCACATGCTCTACTCACTGAGCCATGCAGGTGCCCTGTTAAGTTCATTTTGGATGCTACTTTCTGAGCCTGCTTACACAGATACTCCAAAACATATCCTTGTGCTTTGGGGAAATGTCCTTTATAGGAATGAAGTGGACAGTGAATTTTGCCATTATTTTGGGTACTTGACACCTTAGTAAGACAAAATCAAAAATGACAATGCAAAACTCAGCACACATACTGTCACAACAGAGAAATTGGCAAGTACTGTAATTTCAAAATTGTGTCCTTTATTTTCCTTTCTCTATACATATTCAATATCACTATAATTTAAAATGTTTTAGGGGTGTCTCAGTGGCTCTGTGAGTTAAGCATCCAACTCTTGATTTTGCCTCAGGTGATGATCTCATGGTCATGAGATTGAGCCCCTCTTCAGGTTCCACACTGGGCATGGAGTCTGCTTGGGATTCTCTCTCCCTTTCCCTGTACCCCTCCCCTGCATGCTCGCTCTCTCTGTCTCTATCTTTCTCTCTCTCTCTCTCTCAAAAACAAAATGTTTTCGTTTGTTCTTAAATGATTCAGAAAATGATATTTTGAAGAAAATCAGTCACAAGAGTGTTCACAAAAAGTTTAGACTCAAAACCAAGAAATGGAAAGTTTAAATGTTATACATATTCTCCATTATTTATTAATAATTACAAAAGAAATACAGATGGTCAATAGACCCATAAGAAGATGTTGAACATCACTCATCATCAGGGAAATACAAATCAAAAGCACAATGATATATCACCTCACACCTGTCAGAATGGCTAAAATCAAAAACACAAGAAACAAGTGTTGGCAAGGATGTGAAGAAAAAGAAACCCTCATTCACTGTTGGTGGGAATGCAAACTGGTACAGCTACTATGAAAAACAGTATGGAGGTTTCTCAGAAAGTTAAAAACAGAACTACCCTCAATCCAGTAATCATACCACTAGGTATTTACCCCCAAAATACAAAAATACTAATTCGGAGAGATACATGCAACCCTACATTTATTGCAGCATTATTTACAATAGCCAAACTGTGGAAGCAGCCCAAATGTCCATCAATAGATGAATGGACAAAGAAGAGGTGATATATATTTATCACCTCTTATAATTATATAACACATATATATGGTATATATATGTGTGTGTGCATACATATATGCACACACACATATACATACATATATATTATATACATATATACACATATTATATACATACATATGTATGTATACATATTATATACACATATACATATATATAATATATATATAATGGAATATTACTCAGCAATAAAAAGGAATGAAATCTTGCCATTTGCAGTGACATAGAGCTAGAGAGTGTAAGATTTAGGGAAAAGTCAGTCAAAGAAAGATAAATACCATATGATGTCACTTATATGTAAAATTTAAGAAACAAAACAAGTGAGCAAAGAAAAAAGGAGAGAGAGAGAGACAAATCAAGAAACAGACTCTTAACTATAGAGAACAAACTGGTGTTACCAGAGGTGAGGGGGTGGGGGATGGGTGAAATGGGTGGGGAGGATTAAGAGTACCTTTATCATGATGAACACTGAGTAATGTATAGAATTGTTGAATCTCTATATTGTACACCTGAAACTAATAAAACACTGTATGTTAATACTAGAATTAAAATTAAAGTTAAAAAATAATAATTACCAAACATAAGAAAGGAATTCTTCTATTAATGAATTGAGAGAGTGTGTAAGTCATGAAGAAGTGAAGTGAAAGAACTAGTTCAATTTCATTTTTATCTTTAAGATAATTACATCCATAAAAAGGATTTATACATTTAAAATTAATTTTAGGATTCAAAACACTAACATTAACATCTAAGACTAAAATTGTTTTCGTTCCACCAAAGACATTAATTTTAAATAGTCTAAGAAAAAAAAAATCATACATATTCTGCAAAATACAAACCAGGTAGGAATACTGAATAAAATATGTATGATTCTCAGTATAGCTAGGATTTTAAAACCATAAAGGAAATCCCATGGAGATCGAATAAGCTAAAAATCAGAGAGGGAATTTGAAGGTTGTAGCAGTCCTGAGGGAGTTAACCATTCCAGAAACTAGGAGTATCTTTTAAAGCCATCACTTTGACCACAGAGTGGGCTTTAACCTCAAGTTGGGGAATTCAGGATTGAGTAGCATAAATGAGACTGGGACCACTTTAGTGAAAGTGAAAAAAAGAAAAAAAATATGTCTTACTGGGAAAAGAAGATTATAAAATAAACATGTTTGTCTTGGCCTGAGCTTGGGTGGGAAATAAAGTCTCCTAAAAGCATTGTAACATCAGCCTTGTCTAATGTGGTTTTGAGGTTCAAATTTATTTCACCTGCATTGTACAGGAAATGGCAAATCAAACAAAAATTCAAAATGTTCCTGTGGGTCCCTGGGCCAATTCAAATAATTTTTGAAAGGACTTTCCTTAACCAAGACCCCATAAATTTCCCACAAAACATAAGCTCAATCTAAACTCTAAATTCACAAGGAAGCAAGGCATGATGAGAGAGAGTAAACCATCAAACAAAACCCGCAAACAAACAACAGAATTAGACTTTTAATAATTACAGTAATGAAAAAATAAGACACAGGTTATAAAATGAGTATGTTTAAGTGAATAGGTAAATGAAAGGTGAAAATAAATAAATGAAAAAGGAAAAAATATATAATATAAATATAAATATATATGTATTTAGGTCAAGACAAGTTTCAGAAAAGAATCTGTATTAGTCCAACTTCTCCAGAGGAATAGAACCAATAGAATGAGTGTTCCAGAGATTTATTTTAAAGAATTCAGGAGTCAGAATGCTTGAGTTGAATCTTACCTCCAGGATTTATTAGCTGTGTGACCTTGACCTAGCCATTTTACCTCTCTTTGTTTTCTGCGAAGAAAAGGAAGAAAGTAATAGTACTTACTTAAAGGTGTTGGTGTGAGGAGTAAATAGGCTACAATATGTAAAATTTTATCAGATCTTTAAAAATAGTAAGTGCTCAGTAACTATTAGCCATAATTAAAATATTACTTAAAAGATCACAATATATAACTGAACTTAAATATTTATACTGGAGAAAAAGCCCTCAATATGCAGAGTATTTAATTAGGAAAAAAGAACACAAGTATAAAATCAAAGAAAGGAAAAGGAAAAAACTAATAAATATAAAAGCAGAAATTAATGAAACAGGATGTATAAAAAGGTAAACTAGGTCCAAAAGAACCTGAAATTGACAAAATAATAGAAACATGTCAGGGAAGATTTTTAGGTAAAAATGAAGTAAGACACCAATGAGCACTGTTAGAAATAAAGTGGCCATTGTGTGGATCATATAACCTCAGTGGGAGCTGTGACACCCTTAGAGGAGCAAAAATTGGTTCTTTGGAGTCCCCTCAAATGTACTTTTTTTAGATGTAAAACCCAGGTATACATATATTACATAAACAGATACACACTATATCTGTGGTATTAAAATTTCATTTTTTGGGGCCCCTGGGTGGCTCAGTCGGTTAAGCGTCTGACTTCGGCTCAGGTCATGATCTCACGGTTCGTGAGTTCAAGCCCCGTGTCAGGCTCTGTGCTGACAGCTCGGAGCCTGGAGCCTGCTTCGGATTCTGTGTCTCCCTCTCTCTCTGCCTCTCCCCTACTCATGCTCTCTCTCTGTCTCAAAAATAAATAAACATTTAAATAAATAAATAAATAAATAAAATTTCATTTTTTAACATTTGAGCATTTTCACAATGTATATTAAAATAAAAGTTTTGAATCCCACAGCCTCTTTAAGTATTTGGAAAAGCAGATAATTGGTGGAAAGTTTAAATGAGATTGGCAGGGTGATTTTGGTTTGACATTCAGTGACTATACATTCTGATATTTTTTCCTCCATTCCCCAAATCCATGGTAGCAAAAACTATGTTGTCTGAAAATTATCACTGGGCTTAAAAGAATTATTTTTAAAATCCAGACAAACTGAAGATTCTAGAGGCCAAAGGGAGCTATGGGAAATAATCATCCACTCCAGAGAAATTTCCAAGAGTGATTAGTAAGGTCATAATTTGTTTTTAAAGTTATATTATTTATTTTGAGAGAGAGAGAGACAGAGAGTGAGTGCAGGAGGGGCAGAGAGAGAGCAAGTAGGCGCCACACTATTGGAGCCAAACATGGGGCTCAAACTCACAAACCATGAGATCACTGAAACCAAGAGTTGGGACGCTTAACCGATTGAGCCACCCAGGCACCCCAGTCAGGTCATAATTTTTAAAGAGAACCCAATTCAGAATCTACTGCTTATTCCCAGTGTTGACTTAGGAAAATGACTTAGTCTTTCATTGTATCTGTCTAGAAAATGGGTAGTATGATATCACAGCACTATGAATTTTGCTTATTATGATGAAAATATCCCTACATTTATTGGTCAGTTTCTTTCATTTTTTTTTTTTTTAACTAAAATTGATTTGACCAACAACACCAACAACAAAAAGCCCTCCTCCTCCACGTTTTTCAGTTTCTTCTAATAGATTCCTATTTCTAAATGCTGCTTTAGCCTGGGTTACTTGATTGCACATAATGTAGAAAGGTTGCATATCTTTCCTTTTTGTTCTTTGTGTACACATTTGAACCTGTCCTTTATTTTTGCCTATATAAACAGATTGGTTACTTTTTAAAATTTTGCCACAACCTCATATGACCTTGGCTCAGGTAAACAAGCAAAAAAAAAAAAAAAAAATGAGCAAATAATTTCAAAATTATCGGAGAGTTAAAATGATTTTGTTGTCAGATTGAACTGTTCATAGTCATTTCCAGATTTTATTATTATAAATACCTTAATAAATGATCCATTTGGACTATCACTGAAAAATGCATAAAACATTTACACTTTTAAAATACTACTGGTTTGATAGTCTTTAAGATCATTTATCCTAAAGCAAAAAGCTGAAACCAGTAGTATAGTATTTCTAGCAAATCATCATCTATGCAGTAAGTTAAGAGGGAGAAAAAATATATATAAACTGTGTATTCTGTTGTTTCTTACTAGGAAATATGAATTGGCTGATTTGTTCTTAGTACTGAATGTTACAAAGTAAATCTCTTGAACTATAGGAAGCTCTAGTCATCTGAGTAATTACTTCTATTCTAAAAGGTAAAAAGAACCTCTCAATAAGTAATTCATGATCCACAGAATAAAAATATTGAACAATACTGAAAGCTTAGAGAGTGTCATCATTGCTACTGGGCAAACATTTTGAATTCTCTTACTACGACCCCCTCTCTTTCTGAATTCGAGCAAAAACACACACAATCCCGCAAGAAGCTGTGGGAGCAGAAGGCAACGTATAGGGCATGGCAGAGGATACTAGAATGGACAGGTTTCCCATTTCCTGACAATAACAACCAATCCAGGCCAGATTTCCTCTTGTTCTGTGCCTGGAATCCTGGACTTTCCCTGTCTCCTAACACTTCCATCTTCAGCCCAGTCTTCGTCAACTTGAGATTCTGATTTGAGGACTTTATTTCACCATAATGTTTCAATTACCTAAGCAAGAAATAAGATATCAAGAAATATATTTCACCAAAAACTGATCTCACAAACATATTTGATCACCACTGTTCAATATCTTGCATGAGGTGGATAACTAGAAGTGACGGTCTGGATTTAAGGCATAAGGAGATGTCAACTCTGGTTTTGACAAAAATTTTCCTATTTACTATCTACAAAGTGACAAGCCAACTTTTCAGCTTCTTGGTGATTTAAGAAAGGTGGATAGAATTAGAAATCGGAATAAAGCAAAATCTATAGAAAGCACACGTTTTTATACGATTCGGTGGAAAAATTAACATGTTGAGAAAAACAGGTTATTTAGCAATAAGTTTAAGTGCAGGTGATCCTATTGACTTTAAAACTATTTCAAATCTTAATCTTTATATATATGCACGTATATGCATACATGTGTATGCATAGCCTTACTAGATACAACACTTAAACACAAACAATAAAGGAAAAAACAGGTAAATTGGACTTAATTACAATTAAAACATTTTGAGCTTAAAAGATATCATCAAAAAAGTGAAAACACAACCGCTGAATAGGAAGGAATATTTACAGATCACAAAACTGTTAAGGGATTTGTATTTACTTTCTTTGTTTCTTTTGAGAAGTCAGCTGTTAGTCTATTTGTTGCCTATTTTTCGTTTCTATTTTTGTTTAAAGATGATCACTTTGTATATTTTTATGTTTTGTTTTTTTTTTCCTCTTTGTATTTGCTTTTCCGCACTTTTACTGTGATTGGCCTGGTGTGGACTTAATTTCATTTATCCTGCTTAGGTTCTTAACGTTTGTCATATCTACAGATTAGTGTATTTCTTTTTTTTTTTTTTTTTTAAGTTTATGTATTTATTTTGAGAGAGAGAGAGAGAGAGCAGGAGGGGTAGAGAGAGAGGGAGAGAATCCCAAGCAGGCTCCACACTGTCAGCTCAGAGCCCAATGTAGGGCTCAAACTAACGAACCATGAGATCACGAGCCAAAACCAACAATCAGATGCTTAACCAACTGAGCCACCCAGGCACCCCAACAGATTGGTGTATTTCAATAGCATTGTAAAATTGCAAATCATTATTTCTTTAAATATTACTTCTGCCTCACTCTCTGGTATACCAATTAAACTATGTTAGATCGTTTCATTCTGTCTCATCATCTTTGTTTCTTTAACTTCTCTTCTGATTTTAATTCTTTTGCTTCTCTGTGCTAAATTCTGCTATTTTTTTTCTGACCAATCTTACAGTGCTAATTCTCTCCTCATCAGTTAAAAACTAATTACTTCTGAACCCATCAGTTGTATTTTCAGATGTGATTATTGTATCTGTCAGTTCTAGAATTTCCAATGCATTATTTTTTATATTTTTCAGTTATCTGTTAAAGTTTTTAATCATGTATTTTATCTTCTGGAACATAGTAAATACAGCAATTTTATGGTCTATTTCAAGTAAACTCAGATGCTCTGTGGTTCTGGATCAGTCGCCTGCAATTTATGCTGGTTGGTCTCTGTTATATTGTCCCTTTTTATTTCATTGTTTTTTATAGTGCTCTCATTATTAAATGTGCAGAATTTTTTGTAAAAATAATTTGAGGTCTAAAATGATATTATCTTCCTCCATAGAGAATTACGATTGCTTTTGGAAGGCAGTTTTAGACACAATCATGTGTTTGTGTGTGTGTGTGTGTGTGTGTGAGAGAGAGAGAGAGAGAGCGAGAGAGAGAGAGAGAGAGCGAGAGAGAGAGAGAGAGAGAAAGAGAGACAGAGAGAGCATGAAGCCTCTTTATTTAAGTACCTCCCCCTACTGGTGTAAGAACAAAAGATACAGATTAACCATGCCATTGTTTTATTTTCACAATGTTTTTTCCCCCTCAAACTCCTCTGAAATTAAACAGATTTATCTGTAAAGGTACCTTACTACATGAAAACTTCTCAACCCACAAAGGCCCCATTAATTTCTATGGACACATTTTCATTTACTCATTTATCCTGTATACAAAAATCCCACATTTTGCCAGCAGTTAGACAACAACAACAACACAGAGAACCTAAAGATTTTCAAATGACTTTCTACTAAGTCACCAAAAGGAAATCCCCAATATCCAAAACCTTTTAAACCTATAAAAATTCTGTTTTCCTAAAGCGCACTTACTCTACATTGGCATCAATATAATTTTACAAGAGCATACAAAGCATGAGGAAAGAGAAAATAATTACATAATATTTGTGATCAAGAAAATATTACCTGCCTTTAAATAAAGGGAAAGTGGCAGAAAAATAAATGGGTTTAGAGATGTCCATTTTCACAAGTAACAAAGAAGTACACAAGTAAGGAATGAAGCTAAAATATGTATAAGCTTGCATATGTGTTATAAAGTGAGGTTGTTTCAAATCCTCTCTCTCAGTATTTACGTAAAAAAAAGTACAAAAAGAGCCTCACCAGAGGAGGATTTCGCTGAGCTGAAATCCATCATGTAAAAAGCCAGTAGACGGATATGGTAGCTGTAACCTTGGCCTGTTGTTGCTAGCAAAACGAATCTACCAAATAACCCAAGTCCCTGTCCCCGCCCTCTTAGCCCATCCCTGTTGACAAGAAAAAATCACTTGCAGGGTTTGAGTTGACATCCGCGTGAGCTGCCTATGAGGACCTCCATCCAATTCACCATTTTTTGCAGCACACAACCTTTCAAAGGTCCAAGCCCAAAGTGAAAGATTTACTTTGTGCTTCTACTTCTTGCTATAATCTGGATGGTATTGCTTTTCTTCTTAACCCTTGAGCGTTAACAAGACAGTGTTCAGCTTTACCGCCTCTTAGCATCTCTGACTTTGGCCTCCTCCACAATGGAAAAACAATGACCCAAATGCCATACTTAGCACCTTAGGTAGAGTTTCATCCTTTTCAACATCTTCCTAAGTTTATCAATCTATTTTACCACTTGAGTGTCTTCAAGCATTAAAAAAAAAAAAAAAAAAAAAAAAAGTTTTGAGCTCTTCTAATTGTGTTAATGGGATATTATTGTCTTAGTCCTTTAGGGCCACTATAACTGAATACCATAGACCAGGTGGGTAGTAAACAACATGAATTTATTTCTCATAATTCTGGAGGCTGGGAATTCCAAGCTCAGGGTGCCAGTAGATTAGGTGTGTAGTGAAAGTCTGCTTCTTGGGTCATGCACAGACAGCTGTCTTCTCACTGTGTCTCCAAATGGTAGAAGGAGCAAGGGAGCGCTTTGTAGACTCTGGAAAAAGAACACTAATCCCACTCATAAGGGCTCTACCTCATCACTTAAGCACCCCACCCCCAAGGTCTTACCTGCTATACCTTCACTTTGGGGGTTAGAATTTTAACATGTGAATTTGGGGGGGTGGGATAAAAACATTCAGTCTATAGTAATTATCCAAAGTGGACATCAAATAGATTTTAGATGGATTAATAAAAATGTAAAGTGTGCATTTTTAGTGAGGTATACTGTAAGCATGGAGACCATAGAGAGCAAATTGGAGTCTAGAGCATTCAAAATTGTGATGGTTAATTTTGTGTGACAACCTAGCTGGGTCACAGTGTTCAGATATTTCTTCAAACGTTGTTCTGGATATGTCATTGAAGTTGTTTCCTAGATGAGATTGACATTGAAATAAGTGGACTTTGATAAAGCAGATTACTCTCTGTAAGGTAGCAGAACCTCCTGTAATCAACTAAAGGTCCTAACTGAACCAAGGGTGACCTTCCCCAAGCAAGAAGGACTCCTGCCAGCCAATTGTAACTCTTCCTTGAGTCTCTAGTCAGCCTGCCTAATCCATCAGATTTTGGGTTTGCCACACTTCCACGTTCACCTGAAGTAATATCTTAAAATAATTCTCTCTCTCATATGTATATACACCCACACATATCCTGTTGGTTCTCTTTCTCTGGAAAGGCCTGACTCGTATGAATACGTAATGAGATCTTGAAAAGGAAAATGGAGATGGAAGACAGATTTTAGACCATTTCACGAGAAAAAAAAAGTTTTGTTAATTAATTTTATCAAGCAGTAGATGGGGGGGTTAAGAAAAAGCATAAGTCTAGAATTGTTCTTATTTAGAGGCTAAATATTTAGGAATATATAAGCAGCACTTATCTTGATAAGCTAGTGATTAGGGGCATTCAATACAAGAAGTTGCACATTAAGTTTTTAAATTGTTTACAGCTCCCTAAAATACTCAATCACTTAATTCTATTCCCTAGAAAACTAGCTTTTTTTTAAATTTTATTTTATTGATTTTATTGATTGATTGATTTTTTAATGTTTATTCATTTTAGAGAGAGAGAGAGAGAGAGAAAGACAGAGTATGAGCTGGGGAAGAGCAGAGAGAGAGGGAGACACAGAATCTGAAGCAGGCTCCAGGCTCTGAGTGGTCAGCACAGAGCCCGACACAGGGCTCAAACCCATGAGCAGTGAGACCATGACCTGAGCTGAAGTTGGAGGCTCAACCAACTGAGCCACCCAGGCGCCCCATAACTAGCTTAAAAAAAAAAAAGAGGATAACAGCAATGCAATGCTGCTCTTGCTGTTCAATATTGTTTAGGATCTCACATTATTTTGTGACTGTAAGCAAATTTCAATCTTTGTAGATTTCACTTAGTGATACAAAATGAGATACTACTTCTCTTACTGAAAGAATCTAAGTGTTCTCTAAGAACACTTAAAAACCGCATAACTGATGGGGCGTCTGGGTGTCTCAGTCGGTTAAGCATCCGACTTTGGCTCAGGTCATGATCTCATGGTTCCTGGGTTTGAGCCCCGAGTTGGGCTCTGTGCTGACAGCTCAGAGCCTGGAGGCTGCTTCAGATTCTGTGTCTCCCTCTGTTTCTGCTCCTCCCCCACTCATGCTTTGTCTCTATCTCAGAAATAAATAAACATTAAAAAAAATTTAAAAAAATAAAAAAACAATATAATTGATAATGTCAACAATTAGAAAGTTGTTGCTCTTTAAAAATATACTAAATAAAAGAGGGTGCTTTGGTTAAATGTGTTCAAGACATTTAGAAACTGAATTACAGTGTATATTATGATATAAAGAATAATGAATGGAAGCTAAATGATTTACCCACTAATCTTGGATGTTGCTAGCACTGTGACCTTCACTTTTTGTGAAATCGTATGAATATTTCCTCACCGTTTCATGAGGGTGTTATGAGGATAAAAATGAAATCACAAACGTGGAATAGCTTTGAAAAACTAAAGTGCATACCAGATGTTGTTATTAAATGATGGTAGTGAATGATCAAAAAAAAAAAAAAAAAAGGAAAGATTTATTTCCTTGGAAAACCATTGTAAAGGGTTATGAGCAATCTAAGAATTTTCCCTAGGGTAGTTGGGGTCTAAAGTGAATAGATAAAAATCTGTTAGCTTTGTTTTTAAAGCAGTTATGTTTTGAGCCCCATGGCATTCCTCCAAGGCAAATGAAAAATATGCATTACATTTTGCAGAAAAAAAATCTCACAAGCACAGAGAAATGGTAAAGTTTGCCTAGGTTACATTCAGCCTCAGTGGCAGAGAAACAAAGAGAACTAAGAATTTCCGTATTTATACCAGATGGGAGTACATGGTAAAAAAATGTTGTTATTTGATGGCTTTCTTGTAAAGAATGGCATTATGATATTTTCCTTGATCTTTTAAAAACATGTATTGATAGAAATATGTATATAAAATAGTAAATAATTTGTATGTACATATATGTATGTGTGTGTATATATAACATATATGTGCAAGATAAAGAATTATTTATAAACATCATTGTACCCAACATCTAGCTTACGAAAACTAGCATAATTAGTACCCTTAAAGACTTGAACCTTTACTTGTCTATACATCTGTCTTACATTTATGAATCTCCCAAGCATATCATATCCATTTTTGCTTGGTGTTGAGTTACTACAAATGGAAAAAATACACGTTGTTTTATGAATTTTATTTTTTTACACTATGTTTTTGACATTCATCTAGATTGATAAGTGAAACTGGAATTCATTCAGTGTCACTGTTTTATATTGTGACACTACATGAATGTCTAACAACTCATTGGTACATTTTGCTATTAAAAATATTTGGTTTGATTCACTTTTTTGCTGTTCAGAACTGCACTGCTTTTAACATTGTATGTATTGTCACAGTGCACATATGTAAGGGTTTCTCCAGGATACGTAAGAAATAAGAATGAAATTTCTGGGCCATAAAAGATATTTACCTTCGGCTTTATAAGACAATTCTAAATTGTTTTCTAACATGATTTCCCAAGTAGAGCATAATTATATATTCCCATTAATAATGTATAAGTAGTGCTAAAGCTTTCAACAGCCTAATCAGTGCTTGAGTTAGATATTTTAATTTTTGCCAAGCAGGAGGGCATAATTTTTTTCCTCCATAATTTCTATGTCCCCAGTTATTAATGAGATTCATATGATGATTTACATAATAGTTTTTCTGTTCTGGGGAGTTTTTGTTCTGAATTTTTCTTTCTATTGACTGTTTTTATTTTCTCATTGGTTGCTGTAAGTTTTGTGGATTCTAGATACTAATCCTTGGCCAGTTATTTGTGTGAGAAGTAAGGGAGATGACTCCTTTTCAGAAGTACCAAATAAAAGCTGTGCTAATTAACAATAGGTTTGCAGGGGCACCTGGGTGGCTCAGTCGGTTAAGCATCGTACTCTTGGTTTTGGTTCAGGTCATGATGTCTATGTTTGTGGGTTCAAACCCACATTGGGCTCTGCACTGATAGTTGGAAGCCTGCTTGGGATTCTCTGTCTCCCCATGTCTCTGCCCCTCCCCTGCTCTCACACTCTCTCTCAAAAACAAATAAATACACATAAAAAAATAGGTTTACAACCTATGGGAAAATGTACGACCACTCTCCCCACCCCCACAGTGGAGCCCCAAATTCTTAGACAACTTCACTTCCTGGTTCTTCCCCTCTACATTTCCTGGGCTTATTTTCATGGGCTTTGCAATGAGCATTCTTCCAAGAACTGAAGTCTCTGCATCACCTCAAGGAAGGTACATCCACTCAGACTACTTTTTTGCCTTACATGGGCATAGGCCTTGACCGGGTAAGCCAGCCAATGAGGAATCAGGGGAGGGACTTGCATGCTAGGAGATAAATTATCTGTTGTAACTGCCCCCAGTGTGCCTATCCATCAGACACCGGCTCTTACAAGAACGGTGCTTAAAGCCTCCCTTCACTGTGCTGAGTCTCTGTGTCCATAGAACCAGGCACAAGCACATTCTTGAAAAGCTTGTCTATTATGCACATGGTTCTGTATATCAAAGGTAATCAATAAAGTATTTGATAAATTGGGGAAAAAATGTTTACATGTAGAAAAAAAGTAGTTTGGGTCACTGGACTTATTTCTCACATTTGTGGTGCAAACATCTTCTAATTAACACTTGTATATCTCAACTTAGACTTTTGCCAATTTTTAAATCTTTTTTTAGTAAAACATTTTTTCTATTCTTTAGAAATCTATACCCATTCTGTGATCATAAAGATCTTTTCTTATGTTGCTTTTTAATGGCTTTGTATTTCTACCTTTCAAATTAACACTATAATCTCTCGGGAGGTAATTTTTTCATGGCACAAAGAATGAAACCAAGTACTGTACTTTTTTTTTTCTATATGTAAACATTTTTTCCCACCACAATTTATCAAATAGTTTATTGATTACCTTTGATATACAGAACCATCTGCATAACAGACTAGCTTTTCAAGAATATACTTGTGTCTGGTTCTATGCTACCCTTTTTTTTTTTCTCCCATTTCTCTATTAATCTACCCACGAACCAATATTGCCTTGATTATTCTAATGTTATAAAGGTGGCTATTGTTTGGACAAATCTGTCCATGTTTTTTTTTTTTAAACATTTTTGTTTAATCAAAATTTCAATAAATTTTGGATTTAAAATGTGAAGCAGGGGCGCCTGGGTGGCTCAGTCGGTTAAGTGTCCGACTTCAGCTCAGGTCATGATCTCACGGTCAGTGAGTTCGAGCCCCGCGTCGGGCTCTGGGCTGATGGCTCAGAGCCTGGAGCCTGCTTCCGATTCTGTGTCTCCCTCTCTCTCTGCCCCTCCCCCGTTCATGCTCTGTCTCTCTCTGTCTCAAAAATAAATAAACGTTAAAAAAAATTTAAAAAAAATTAAAATAAAATGTGAAGCATGCTATTTTTATATCAACATGTGGTAATGCATTATCTATAGGCTTTGTTAATCTGGCTGCTTGTTTTCTGCTCACTCTCACTCAAGGTGATTTGTTTGCTCATACATTTTGAAATTTTGAAATTGGAATGTTTTCTGACATTTATCCTGGGAGTACTTGAGGTCTGACTTGAGGTCTAGATGTGTTTTTACAAAGAGCGTATGCTTTTGCTTCTCCCAGGCATCATGCCAGACCCACTTTAAACTGAAAGTTTGCTAAGGATTTTCAAGGCTAAGAAAAGAGTAGAATTCTGTTCGCAATGCCCCATGTGAAAGTAGACTCGAAGTTAGTTAGATTCTGGGCTATACTCTGTTTTCCCCCTTCCAGAGCAAAGATTGAGAATGAAACACATTCCCAGTATATCTGAGACCCAGTTTTGTGTGTTTTCCTAGTAAATTCACCATGGAGGTTACTTATTAGATTCCCTTCTTCCGCCCCTGACTATACATGTGGCTTTCTTGTCCAGTCTCCCAACCTTCTCAGGCGCTAGTGATGAAGGGAGCATAAGGCAAGCTGACACCCCACAAACACCCTCTGCCTCCAGGTGGGATGTAGTTTACATTCCTCGGGCACTCCTGGCTGCCCAAGAACAAAGGAAAGGAAAGGAAACCAAATGGTTAACTGATAGAGATCACAGTCCACCAGTTTACAAATATCTTAGTAAATTACAAGAAAAAAGCAATCTTATCAATAGCCCAATCTCCAGAAACCTGCAGACTCAGTTTCCTGGACACCTAACGTCATCCTCCCCTCCACAGTGATGTGGAGAACAAAGGCAAGAAGGAAATGGGAAGTAAAATTATATTTCCTTAAAACCTGCACCCATTGACAAATACTTGAGGCAAATACAGAGTATAACAGTCTTCCTGGAACTCCCTGCAGTCTTAATGTTAATGCCTACTAGAGGGAAAACAACCTTCGCTTGACAATAGCAAGGCCCCTGGAATCTTAGGAGTCCTCTTTAGCATATGAAAGTCTTTCTGGAGGCCTTCCTTTTGTCTTTACCCCTCCCCCCACCAACCCTGGCCTTCACAACTCCATAGTATACAGTCAGTCACTTTTACCAGTATGCAGTCAGTCACAATACCAGTGCAGCTCTTTCTGCCCGCAGATCCTGTCCCTGTGCTTTAGTAAAATTACCTTTCTTGCACCAAAGACATCTCAAGAATTCTTTCTTGGCCATCGGCTCCAGATCCCCACCACTCCAAAATCCCATCTCTAGGTTATCTCTTTCCCCTTCATAAATATATAGAAAGTCAAAACCAAATTCAAGACCAGCAGTCTAGTCTGTGAAGATTCACCTTTCTTTCTGCTGATGCACCCGTAGATTAAAATGTAAACACAAATCAGAAATATAGAATTTTGCAGACAGCTAGTTCACCAGGTAATTGGAAATATAAAAGTACTTGAATTTTAATAAGCAATTATGTCCTGAAGTCAATTTTATACCTAGAAATTCTAGGATTGAGCCTCAGTAACTTGCAAATATTATGAATTTTCCACTTCTGACACAAAATGTAATACTATGATAATTTTATGTTGAACTTTTTTGGTTATGGTGAATGCTTTCATCTACCTTGTTTATCTAGTAATCTTGTTGGCAACAGCATAGGATTTTAAAATATCAAATTTATTGAGATATCATTTAAAAATAAAGTATATATTTAGATGTATTTAGACAAAGCGTGCATCTACATAAGTGCTACTACAACCAAAATTAAGAACATTTCCATCACCACAGTCAGATGCTAGGATGCCAAGTTAAATTTAAATTTCAAAAAATAAATATGTCTCATAAAATATTTGAGACATAGTAAAAAATCTTTTTTTTAAAAAATGTTTGTTTATATTTGAGAGAAACAGAGAGAGAGAGAGAGAGTGTGTGTGTGGGTGGGTGGGGAGGGGCAGAGAGAGGAGGAGACAGAATCCAAATCAGGCTCCAGGCTCTGAGCTGTCAGCACAGAGCCAGACATGGGGGTGAAACTCTAGAACTGGGAGATCATGCCCTGAGCCAAAGTCAGACTTTTAGCCAACTGAGCCACCCAGGTGCCTCCCCTCCAAAAATCTTTTTTTTAATCTGAATTCAAATTTAACTGAGAATCCTGTATTTTAATTAATTGATTGATTGGTTGCTAAATTTGGTGACCCTACCGTGTCCTTCCTAAATAATTCCTTCCCCAGCGCTGCAAATCCAGGTTAACCCTAACTTATTCTGTCAGTATAAATTAGATCTGTCTTTTAGAGAGTCATTTGCATGGAATCTTACAGCATGCAGTCCTTTGTGTTTGGCTTCTTTCACTCAGCATGATGTTTTGGGGATTCATCCATGTTCTCCTGTGTATTAGTAGTTTTTATCTATTTATGGCTGAATTGTATTTTATTGTATGAATATACCCTAATTGATCTATTCAGCTGTTGATGAATACTTGGACTATTTCCAAGTTTTAGCTGTAATGAATAAAGCTGAAGTGAAAATTCATGTAGCAACTCTGGGTGGACACATAATTTCATTTTTCTTTTAAAAAAATTTTTTTTAACGTTTTATTTATTTTTGAGACAGGGAGAGATGGAATCAACAGGGGAGGGTCAGAGAGAGGGAGACAAAGAATCTGAAACAGGCTCCAGGCTCTGAGCTGTCAGCACAGAGCCCGACACGGGGCTCGAACTCACAGACCGAGAGATCATGACCTGAGCCTAAGTCGGCCGCTTAACCGACTGAGCCACCCAGGCGCCCCTGTAATTTCATTTTTCTAAGCTAAGTTTATGTTTATATTTATAAGAAGCTTCAAAACTGTTTTCCAAAGTGGGTATCTTATTTTACATTCCTACTAGCAATGTATGAGAGTCCCAGTTGATCTACGTTATTGCCAACAATTGGGGTGTGTGTGTGTGTGTTTGTGTGTGTGTCTTAACATTCTAATAGTTGCATGAGCTATCATATCTCATTATGGTTTCAATTTGCAATTTTCAGGCAACCATTGTTGTTACACATCTTTCTATGTGCTTAATAGTCGTTTGTGTATCTTCTTTGCTGAAGTGTCTATTCAGATATTTTCCTTATTTTATATTAGGTTATTTGGTTTTTTTACTATTGGTTTTGAGAGTTCTTAGTCTATATAAAATTATATTGTGGGATGGGCTAGAAGTGTGATGGATATTAAGGAGGGCACTTGTCATGTGAACACTGGGTAAGGGATGAATCACTGAATTCTACTTCTGAAACCAATATTGAACTATATGTTAACTAACTAGAATTAAATAAAAATTTAAAAAGAAAAAAATTATATTGAATATAATCAACATATATGCATTGATATGTAATATATCTACATGTCACATATATGTATGTCCATATATGATATGGTGTGTGTATGTATGTATGTCTCCCAATGTTGCTATATTTTCCTTTTTTTAATGCTATCTTTTGAAGAACATTATATGTTGTGTTATGTTATTTTATATTGTGTACATATAATACTGGGAGGATTTATATGTCTCCCAACGTTTCTTTCATTTCATTTTTTGAAGAGCAGTTCATTTGCATTTTGAAAATGTCCAATTTATCAATTTTAAATGGCTTTGCTTTTTGAGTCTTATTGAAAAATTTTTCACTTACCTCTAGGTTGTGAAGATTTTTCTTTTATGTTTTCTTCTAAAAGTCTTACTGTTTTAACTTGACATTTGTATCTATGATCCATGTCAAGTTAATCTTAGTGTACTGTGTGAGGTAAGAGTCAAAGCTCGTCTTTTTACATGAATATCCAATCATTAACAAATTTTTGAGAGATAGCTACCTTAGATAGGGTACAGATTGTGCAAATGGTATTGACTAAATTTATTGAGTACAGGAGGCAAGGAAACAATGACCTTATCTTCATTGATAGTAACTGAGCTTATTGGCCATAGGAATGCCTAAGCATAATAAAGGCAAGATAAAGTATGTTTTACATTATATCATTTGCAATTATTTTTAATCATCTTATCACTACTGTGTAAATTAAAATGATTCTTGAGTTTTATTTTCATTTTATCACTCTCCACATCATTAACCCTTAATCTCTGCCCCCTGGAGCTTCCATGTCTCATCAGTCTAACTTTTGGTTTAACTGGTATCCCAGCTTCCTTTCTTACCTCTCTACAATCTGTATTCAATGCAGAAGATAAAATTTACTTTAAAAATGGAACACAAATTATTTTACTCCTTCACTCACAGCCTTCTAATAATTCCTCATCTCACTTCAGAGAAAAAGTAAACAAACAATAAAAAAAAGAAAAGGAAAGGAAAATGTTCAATACCTTTCAGATCCTTAAAGAATCTGGTGCTTCCATTGCATTTTGATCTAATCTCCTATTACTCTCTTCCTCACTCGCATACCTCCCACCACACTAGCCTCCTTGATGTTTCACCAGCATATCAGGAATTATTCTGCCCCAGGGCCTTTGCATTTGTTCTCTTTTTTCTCTCTGATGAGACTGGCATTTCTGCAGGTAGTTGAATGCCTGCCTCTCTCATCAGTGTTTGGCCTTTATTTAAATATTTTTCTTTTCAAGGACTCCCCCCGCCCCAGCCCCTGTAGTCCTATTTAAAATTGCCTTACCATGACCACCTAGGACCTCTGTAGTCTCCTTCTCTACTTTAGTTTCTTGCATAACACATAATGTTTTTAAAATTAATGCATGTTTGTCTTCCTTCACATGAATGTTAAGAACATCTTATGAGTCCCTTCTGTGGGCGTTCATAGTACCCTGGAGTTTGTCCATAGGCAGAACTGCTAACCTCTTATATTTGCTTCCTGTTTAATTTTAAGCCCGTTGAGGTAATGGTATGTTTCATGTTCACCTTCATGGCTCTAGAATCAACTCTCGGTAAATATTTATTGAATGCATGGATCTACTGAGTGATAACAAACAAATAACAGAAGACAATGCCTTTACCATTAATTGGGTTTAGTTAAGTAGGAAAGAAATGTCCCTTAGTTTCCTTGTTGTAAAAATAGAGATGATAAGGGTGACCCATCTTGTGGTGTTGAAATAAATACTAACGAAGTAACTATACTTCAGGAAGTTAGAGTAGGGTCTGGTACATAGTAAACGTTCAGTAAATGTTGGCATCATCATCAACATCACCATCAATACCAATACTTTATTAATAGACCACATGTTTTCTTCTTAAGTAATTCAAAACACTTTGCCAAGTTCTCCACCTCTAACACTACCTCCAGTAAAATCTTCCCACCAAGTGTGGTGTAGAGAGAGACATACAAACAAAAATAAATTAAGAGTAAAGAAAAGAAAGCTGGATGGCTTTTCATAGAAAATAAGTACCTATCCCAGAGCAGAATCATCAAGTGAGCCTGAACCCAGGTTCCTTGGTGTATCAATAAACATTCCTAATTCCAAGTCTCTAAGGTGTAGGATTAGCATTTTTGATCTCTCTTTAGGGCATAAACTGGTCCATAGAAATGTGTCTCCAGTCAAGTTAATATCTGGCTTGTTATATTTAATCCATTTGATTTGGCATCCTGGGAATCTTTGTCTTCCAAATTAGATCATCTCCCTTATTTTAGGCTGCTTAAAAGGTTAAAAATCAAATTAAAACTTGTTTAATTAATTTAGGTTGGTTTTAGTAGTCCTGTGTATATCAAAGTGAACAAGGGCAATTGTATTAGTACTATTTATAATTCCAAGACATTGCATGGCAGAATGAAGACAAGATATAATTTAATCTCACTCAATTTGAGAAAACCAAGCTCCAATCTTGGCTTTTGTTCAAACCCCTGAGAAACTGAAATAAAAATTTACCATTTAAAAGTGAAACTCTGTCTGTGGGAATGTTGAAGATTTTGTGTTTTTTTTAAATTTTTTTATTAAGAAAAAATTTTTTCTTAAATGTTTATTTTATTTTTTGAGACAGAGAGAGACAGCATGAGCAGGGAAGGGGCAGAGGGAGAGGGAGACACAATGTGAAGCAGGCTCCAGGCTCTGAGCTGTCAGCACAGAGCCCGACGCTGGGCTCAAACTCACGAACTGTGAGATCGTGACCTGAGCCAAAGTCAGACGCTTAACCGACTGAGCCACCCAGGTGCCCCGGAATGTTGAAGATTTTGAATCACTAATTGTGAAAAGTAGCTGGGCGTTTACTTTTGCCCTTGCAATCCTCAGTCTAAAATGGCATTCTAGAAATAATAACCCAGAACACAATAGTATTAGTAGCTTGTCTCTGATGATAACTGTCACAGATACTTAGGACTAAAGGTTAAGGGCGTGAATCCTCCTCATGGAATAATAAGTGAGTCTGTGACGTATGGCAGAGAATAAAAACCTGAATCTAAACAGAGTCTGTGATGCTTGAAGCAAGTTATTTTATCTCTCCAAGTTTCAAGTTCCCTCTTTGAGTAATAGGACTTAAATCATGTCTGGTAGCACAGTGCCTGGTAAGTAGTATGAATTCAGTTATTATTATTAATATCAATTAAATATGAATCTGAAGCTTCCACTGGCACATCGTACCACCTAAAAAATCTCATTATAACTTTGTCCCTAAGAATGAGTGTGAATTCAGCAGCTAGGGGCTGAGGTTATTATAATAGGGGAAGAAAAAAGTGCCCCAATATCCTTTTTTAAAAATAATCTTTAGCCTTCAGCCAATACATTCCCTTAAATATGCACAGCATCTAACAATTCTTCAACCTCAGATTGCAACAAAAGTGCTGGTTTTGTAAAGGGAATAAATGTCAAGATGACATTGGCCATTGGAGAAAGATTTACAGTGCCAATGTATTCCATAAAATGATGATACCTGCAATTAAAAAACACTTTATCAAGTCTTACTCTCTTCCTGGAACTACGTCCAATACCACTCAGATTATATTTACAACTCCAGGTGAAAAGTTTCCTTGTAGACTTAATGATTAGCTAATAAATACTCTAACAGCATGGCTGGAACTACATCACGGACAATGGAGATAAGTTATAGTGCTAGACATCATAACAGTATCCAAAAGGAACATATGAGAGGATTATTAATAGTTATTAATACGTGAAGGATGACTAGAGGTGCTGGGGATAATTTTTAGTGAATAAACTGGGCCTAAATAGATGTAGAAGAGGCTCCTGGAACCTTCTGTTCCAGGGGGTCAGTAATCTGGGGCTAGAAGAGATTGTCTTATGCCACTTTGACCTTAGGATAGAATTTAAAGTATTTCTATTGGATATTCAGTGCAATAGTGATTAAAGAGATAAAAACTATACTACCATCTACTCTGAATTTGTCTTTGAAATACTATTTTCAGATCATCAGCTTTCCCGGTCAGAATATCTCAGGTTCTGCAGAGTCTTTGCCCTTATGCAATTTAAGGTAGCTACTCTCAAATACGTTTTTTTTTTATTTTTATTTTTTTAAATATTTATTTGTTATTGAGAGACAGAGAGAGACAGAGCATGAGCAGGGGAGGGGCCGATTGAGAGGGAGACACAGAATCCGAATCAGGCTCCAGGCTCCGAGCTGTCAGCACAGAGCCCGACGCGGGGCTTGAACTCACAAACCGTGAGATCATGACCTGAGCCAAAGTCAGACGCTTAACGGACGGAGCCACCCAGACGCCCCTCTCAAATACATTTTAGACTCATAGTTAATGGTAAGGTAATCTATGCACTGAAAATCACTGAACGGCAGACTACTGATGTGCAATTTCAGTTGCTTAGTTATTCCTTATCTGATAAACACAGACGCCAAAACACTTGTGTTTTACTGCTCCATTAATTATCAGGTGTCATCTGCCCTTTTCATGGGTCACCCTTTCCTTTAGATCAATATGTTTTATGATAAATTAGAACTGGTTCACTTGCATAAATATGAATAGAGGAACTTTCAATTTCCAAGCCTGATTTTGAAGTTGGATTATCGTGAATGCACAAGGGCTTTTTATTTACTTATACTTGAACCTCAAACTGTAGATGTAAAGCAGAATGCCCCTAAGATCTATTTATCAGGATTACATATTTATCAGGACTACAGTTTGATAATTATTGAATGTGTACCTTTGGTTTTACAATCAAATGCCAATGATCCCAAGTCTTGAAAGTTACAAAATTATAACGTCTCTCACCAGTATGTCATATGAAGCCTCAAGAAGAAAGGCTTCAAGAGGATGGGGATGTTTGCTTCTTTGGAAAACTCTTTCCCAAATCCTGAGTGTCTGACTTTCTGTAAATTCTTACAAAGGGAATGAAATAACTTCCAGAACTGTGATAGAATGTCCTCTGGAGCTGTGTAGCTAACATTTAGATGTTGAATGTATATGCTGAAATTGGTCTTGCAAACACGTACTCCCTTATTCTAGAGATGAACATTTTAAAAAGATTTTCATAGATAAAGAAAATACTGTCTTCAGTTGTTTTTATTACCCTCTCCTTTCAATTCCAATTTGGCTGTTTCCTGTATATAATATTCAAGCTAATATATTTATGTTAATTAATTCATCTGGAACATTTGCTGTCTTTTTAGTGTCATATTGACTAGCATCTTTTTTCAAAGCTAGTTTTCTCTGTACATTTAACTACTCATCAGTATGTTTCAAAATTTGGAAAGAGCATCAATTCCTTTGAATCCTATGACTCTTTAGAATATATGCAAAATCCAACAATTTCTCACTAATTCTATTATGAGCCACTCTTAGGGCATCATCTCACACCTGGTCGGTAATAAGTTTACTAGCTGGCTTCCAGGTCCACCTTTATACCAGACACCTGCGCATGCACACACACACACACACACACACACACACACACACACACACAGTTATATTCCATATAGCATCCAAGATGGTTATTTTAAAGTTTTTTTTAAGTTTATTTATTTATTTTGAGAGAAAGAGTGCAAGTGGTGGAGGAGCAGAGAGAGAGAGAGAGAGAGAGAGAGAGAGAAAGAACCCCAAATAGGCCCCCCAGCTGTCAGTACAAGCCCGATGCAGGGCTCAAACGCATGAACAGTGAGATTATGACCTGAGCCAAAACGAAGAGCCTGAAGCTTAACCGATTGAGCCACCCAGGTGCCCCCAGGGTGGTTATTTTATACTTTAAATTGGATTGCATTTCCTCCATTATGTCCCCACCTCAATCAGAGAGAGAGAAATCTAAGTCTTTAGAGCAGCCTGTAAGCCACTAAATGATCTGACTCCTTGCTCTAGCTCTTTCTTGCTGCTCATTCTTTTTCCTTCATTCATTTTGCTGCAGCCAAACTGGCCTTTGGGCTGTTGAACATGTTGAGCACCCCTACTTCAGTGCCTTTGTGCATTCTGCTTCCTCTAATGGGAATGTTTTCCCCCCAGAGAGCTGCATGGTTCTCTCCCTTACTCCCTTTAGATCCTACTCAAATATTGCCCTTGAAGAAGCTGTTAATTGAAGCCTTAAAGCCATATGGTCTTTATTTGATAAGGCTCCAAGCCAGGGCTTTCAGGAAAGTAAGGTAAATGTTATTGGAAACTTGAGGAAAGGGGATCCTTGTTCTCTAGTAGCAGAACTTTTTGACAACGTTGTTGCCTAGGGTAACTGGGCGATCTAGCTAAGATTTCCAAGCAAAGCGTTAAAAGTGTTGCCTGGTTTCTTTTGCTGCTTATAGTAAAATGCAAGAGGAGAGAGATAAACTGAAGCTTCCTTGCCAACAACCACAAGAATGGGTGTTGAAGTGCATCCTCCATCCCCAGTCAAGTCTTGAGAGGCAGCTGGACGGCAACCTCATGAGAAGCCCTGAGCCACAATCACCCGCCCAGGCCACTCTCAGATTCCTGACCCTCACAACCTGTGAAAAATGATAGATGTTTGTTGCTCTAAGATGCTAAATTTTGAGTAATTTGCTCATCATCCAGCAATAGATAACTAATACAGTTATCTCCGTTATCTCACAGTTATCTCAAAATACCCCAGTCTTACATTTTCATAAATTTTCCAGCATTTGACCTGTTTCTCTATAGAGTTTGTTACAGCAAATACGCGGCACACGGGAAGAGACAAGTGACAGGTACGCAGAGAATCAGAGAAGACTGTTTATTTCGCACCAGTGCCAGCCCAGTGGAGTCACCTCCAAGGCTGGGCCCTGAGCCCTAGTGCTGGCCTTCTCTTATGCCTGGTTAGCTTCTGGGTACTTGGAAACTTTCTATCGGCTGCACAAGTGGGTGGTATTGCAGGGGCTCAAGGAAAATGGAGGGGGCACTATCGGTCGTGCTACACGGGCAGTTGGCTGTTGCAAGAGGCAAGCAAGATTACGGAAGCCAAAGCATGTGAGGGGGAGAGAGCAGTATCCAGCTTCAGACATCTGGCTGTTCTTCTTTATCTACTCTTGTCGCTTTCCTTCTCAAGTTAGCTCCTTAAGCAGCTTAAGAACAGGTAAACAGGAAGGGGGATTGTAGAGCAGGATTAGACACCCTTTCTGGGTGATGTAGGCAAAACATTTCCTTCTCTCATTTCCTGATAACAGAAATGAGTTATAACCTTCTTGTTTTCTGAGCTATTAAAGATGCTTCTTTTTTTTGAATACTGCGTTGAACATGCGCATCAGTTTTTTAAATTAAAGAAGCCTGGAATAGGATCAGTAGCAGTCGTGTTTAAAAATAGGCGGTATCATCTACCTTTCTTGCTGAGTGCTTTTTTGTGTATTTTCCTCACATCTCTTCTGATATTACTAAGGTTTTCTGGCTTCCCAGCACCATGCAAACAGAAGTTTTGCTGGGGCTGGGCAGTATAGACAGAGGGATTGCTTGACATTCTGGGGACATTATGTGGGAACAGAAGGACTACTTCTAGCGCCAGGGTATCCGTATGTCACAACATTACCCCATTCTTCCCCAGCCTCATCAAAACGCTGGCTCCATTGAGCTCGTCAAAATGTATTCTCTGCTGATTTGTTCTTGATGAGTTACATGGAATAGTTGACATTCAACAGTGTATTCGACCAATAGTATTAAATGTATGGATGGCACTTTAAAATTATGTTCTATTATTGAAAACAATTTTGAACAGCCAATAACTTTTATTCAAAATCTATACTGCTATTTCCCCCTTTCTCATTACCTCTTCACCTTTTATTTTTCAATGTAACCTGCATAATCTGCTTCATATTGATTCCTCACTGATACTAGGACATTAATTTTTATTATAGAAATCAGGTTTCTTATACTTAATAGAAGATGTATTTATACTTATAAGGGTTTCACTGTTTTCTGGGAATGTTACCAACTGTTCTCATCTCCTAAAATTGCTTAATAGGGGTGCCTGGGTGGCTCGGTCATTTAAGTGACCAACTCTTGGTTTCAGCTCAGGTCATGATCTTGCAGTATGTGAGTTCGAGCTTCTCACTGGACTCTGCAACTGACAGCCTGGAGCCTGCTGGGGATTCTCTCTCTCTCCCTCTCTCTGCCTCTCCCTGACTCATGTTGTCTCTGTGTCTCAAAATAAATTAAAGAAAAGCTAATGATAAATAAAGTTCCCTAATAATGACCACTGTAAAATTCAACTCCAGAGATTTTTATCTTTACCTTACAACATAGGAAATACAGGTCTAAGTAAAAGTAGCATAGTTAAATTGTGTGTTTAGATAAATCTATCTCTGTAGGGAACGATTGATTTTAGAGGAGTAAGTATGGAGGGAGACCGTAAGAGACTTTTAGTAATCTTGGCGCAATAGATGATGAAAGCCTTAACCAGTATTGAGGATGACAAAAGGGAAGGATACATCACAGAAAAGTTCAGAAATAAAACTGGCAAGATTAGTTGCCTACTTTATTAACTATGAAAAGAATTAATGGGTACTTGGACAGGACTCCCAACTTAATGTCAGTATTTTGCATCGTTAGGTAAGAAAAACATCACAGAAGAAAGGGCTGGCTTGTTTGCCTCTGAGAGATTGACTGTTAAAGGGAATTAGGGAAACATGTTTAAGTTGCATATAAATGTGAGAGAAACACTTTTGCAAACAGTTAATGTAACTCATTCGGAAATCTTTGTTTTATTTGAGAAGCCCTGAGGGCATTAATGGAGTCTCTCTAGTGCCCAGTTTGCTGCAACGGTGGGACAAGACTCTGGATTTGTCAGACCCTATCACATTTATGTCACTTGTGTGAATCATATATGAGGTTGTTTGACAATTAAAACAATATAAAAACAAACCAGGAGAAGGTGAATAGCATCACATCGTAAATTCTCTCAAAATATCATACAAGACAGTGGGAAAGAACATGGAGATCGTTTCAGAAACAAACTGAACACACTCTGAATATAACCGCCACTCTTCACCCTCACCAGCAACCCCCAAACCAAACTGCTGTCATTTCTCACCTAAAATAATAAAATAGCCTCAGATTATTTGCAAGACAAAAAGAAGATATATAAAATGGAGCTTTTGTGTGAGGAGCTAATTGCGTGTTCATAAAGCTAAATTAGTAATCAGTAGGCCTGGTAAAGACAACTCTCATTATTTGGTCTTCATCAATATGCATGGAACTATGGCTTAAAGTTAGAGGAGGAAGAAGGTGGCTATTGTTGGTTGTGAATAGAAAGAATGACAAATGTAAAGCAGGTTTACTCACCATCTATCCTCTTGATTGAGTTTAAATATTTACCAGTTGAAAGACTGGTAATCATGGGAATCATGAAACTATATAATATATATAAACTATATAATCTGGGAATCGTGAAACTATTCGAGAGTGACTTTTAAAAAATCCTAAGCACAGAAAGGACTTTTCCCTGGTTCCTGGATAATAAAAGTGGTTAAAGAGTGGTGCAGAAGTGGGTGAGACTTTTCATCCTGCTTCTGCATAGATCCCAGCTCTGGCACCTTGAGGACTGATAGCTCGAGATGCTTTCCCAGATAGTACATTTGAATGGACAGTGTCCTGAGTGGCAGTGATGTGATTTGATGTGAGCTCTGGGAGTGAGCGGTCAAGAAAAATTTCTTGAGACGTTTTCAGTGTGGGGAAAAAAAAAGGGGTCTTACTAAAGCATAGGGACAGGACCTGTGGGCAGAAACAGCTGCACTCAGGTTGTGAGGAGCGATTGGTTATATACTTTTAAATTGGGGCATGGGGTGGAGACAAAGAAGTTTCCAAAAGGATTTTCGTACGTTAAAGAAAACTTACAGGATCGTCCACGTCTGGCTATTGTCAAGCCAAGGTTGCTTTGTGTCTTTAGCAAAGCTTTAACATTAAGACAGCTGGGAGTTCCTGGAAGAATGTCATACTCTGCCTGTCTCAAGCATTTGTCAATGGGCAGCAAGTTGTAAGGAAATTTAATTCTATCTCTATTTCCTTTCACCCTTGTTCTTCACATCAGCAGCACTGAGGATCCTAAATAAGAGACTCTTTGGGAAGTAGGGACCCAGGCATGAGAGGAAGAAGGTAATGGAAACTGAAATTGCCTGCTCCTTATGAAAAAGCTGTGTCCCCTCTGGGCGGGGGAGGGAGGAGAACATTCAGGAATAACAGGATATTTTTAGGAGTCTTACATAATCTGTTTGGGTAGATTGAGGAAGCAGGTTCAGAGCCATGGTAATTTGAGTTTGCAAAAGTGCATAACAGTTGATATCAGATCACATTTGAATTATGTATAGAATGTGATCATTGCATAAGAAACACTGAATTGACATCCCATCTGTGAGTCAGATAAGGCATCATTACTAGTTGAGGAATACACCTGCCATTTTAAATGTGAACATACAAAGAAAGAAGATTATACCTGAGGAGAAAGCTCTTTCTCTAAAATCTGTCAACAAAATATCCTAAAATTGCCACTGGTGTCATAATTGAGTGATATTCAAAGTGTAGTCCTAAACTAATAGGAGCTTTACCTGGTAACTTGCCAGAAATGTAATTCCCAAGCCTCATCCCCCAACTACAGAATCTGATCTTTTGGGATGTAGCCTAGGAATCTATTTAGTCATGCTCTCCAGACAAGGTTCATGCCAGTTGAAGCTTGTGAATTGCCCTAAAGAATAAATGTACCCATTCACACTGTACCACTTCTCCAGCATCTTCTATAGTTATTGCCCTCTAAACTCTGCCAGTTGGCAGATAGGAAATGAGCCATATGAACAAGTTTATCAGAAAACGGTGGGACAAAGAGCTCTAGACAAATAAGCTACTGAAGTTTAAGCCAATAGAAAGAGGTCTGATTTATGCTAAAATTGAACCCTCTAATAAAGACATCCATGTAATGTTTCATAAATGTAAACTAATGGGAGAAGGACAGCTTAAGAACTAAATAACTGTGTGTACTGTGGACCAGGATATATCAAATAGCTAGGTATCCCTGAGGACTAGGTAGGTCAATCTGACATCAGAGATTTCACTCTACTCTCTCTTCAACAGTGCTTTCCCATAGTGTAATACATTTAGTCCTTCAGACTCTCTTGATAGGCCGTTTGGCATAGATAGTTATTTAGGGCATTGGAAAACACTTGGAAACTTTACTAAGAAAACTCAGGTCAAACTTAAGTAACTGAAATTTCATATAAAATGCATGTTGGCCTTTGTGGTGTTGCAGATGACCCTCTGTCTTTCGTCATCCACCTTCAAGTAGTTACCAATGTTGGCATTACAACAGAGAGGTTCAAACTCCAGTGTAAGGAGTAACCATTGATACCTTATTTTTTCATTTTCTTTCTTTATAAGATGGTGAGAAAACAAAGTAATGTATGGACCCAAGAAATGGGAAACTGAAATAACCTCAGAATTCAACTTTATAACCATGAGTGCAAAGCTGAAGAATTTTGTCCCCATCTTTCTTGAGGGAAAAAAAAAAGTCCCTTAGTTGAAGGTGTAGCATTACCTCACTATGAGAACATAGACAGAATATCCCTTATAGTAATAGATGAGAAAAAGCTTAGTCAATAAGGACATGCTTCCTTTACACTTGATGAAAAATTGCTAAGACTCTATGTAGAATCTTACCAACTTAGGTTTCCTTCAAATAGCACATGGTTTAGCAGTTTTTAAAAATTCTTTTTAATGTTTGTTTATTTATTTATTTATTTATTTTTTTTGAGACACACACACACACACACACACAGTGCAAGCAGGAGAGGGGCAGAGAGATGAGACAGAATCTGAAGCAGGCTCCAGCCTGCCAGCACAGAGCCGGACATGGGGCTCAAACTCACCAACCTCGAGATCATGACCTGAGCCAAAGTCAGACGCTTAACCAACTGAGCCACCCAGGTGCCCCTGGTTATCAATTCTAAGCCATGGGTGGTTTAATTAGGTATTCAGAGGAATCCTTACTTCCATTTCAGAAGTGGCTTACCCAATATCTGACTTTGTCATACAAAACTTCATCCTGTCCATTCCTCCTCTTCTCATTCACTCCAAGTAGGCTCTCCAGTGTAGGTCTTCCTTCTGCCCAGCAAAATAAACTTCACAAACCACATTCTAAATTCATCGACAGATCAAAACCAAATAGTTTAGGGTTCCATGTTGAAAAAAACCTGAGGGTTATGGGGGGATGGACAAAAAGGGGGAAGGGAATTAGAATTTATAAACTTTTAGTTATAAAATAAATAAGTCATGGGACACCTGGGTGGATCGGTCAGTTAAGTGACTGGCTGTTAATTTTGGCTTAGGTCATGGTCTCATGGTTCATGAGATGGAGCCCCAAGTCAGGTTCTGCATTGATAGCACAGAGCCTGTTTGGGATTCACTCTCTCCCTCTCTCTCTCTCTCTGCCCCTCCCCTGCTCATGCTGTCTCTCTGTCGTTCTCTCAAAATAAATAAATAAACTATAAATAAATAAATAAGTCATGAAGATATAATGTACAGCATAGGAAATATAGTTATAATATTGAAATAACTCTGCATGGTGACAGATGGTGATTTATTGTCATAGACTCTAAGTCTAAAGTTCTCTTTTGGCCAGAAAAAGAGCAGATGCGGGATTGAAATGAGAGATGGCTAATGTCCAGGAAAAGACAAGAGCCCTGAATAAGGGTCCTTGTCCCGTTTTTATTAGGATCAGAAGGCTTACAGATAGGGCGATGGGCTTGCACAAAGGGACAATGAATCTCTGAACATTAACTTGTGGATGTGAGGGAAAGGGGGTCTTGAGGATATTTGTGGTTAGGGGTTTGGGTTAATACAAAACAAAATCCAGGCGCATGGCAGTTGGGAGGAGGGTTGTTCACAGCAGACAGGGACACCAGGCAACACCTCTGTTTATCTTAGCCTAGGGGATGAGGCAGATAGGGGAAATAACCTCAGGGTTAATAGTCACCTTTTCTTTTGTTAACCATTTCCTCTCTGGGCTGCTTTGCCTGCAGCGCAGTGGTCCATAGTCCAATTCACCAATTTACCTAACCTGACCCTATTCTCTTGTGAAAGCAACTTTTCTGCCATAGTATTAAATTGGGGTGCTTTCACCCTGAATATCTAATCTTGTTCATTTCATATACCTCTGTATTGGGCACCTTTGTACCATTTCTATTGCAGTCCTTTGCCTCTCCCTCTCTATTCTGGGGGCTCTGCACCCCCTCTCTATTTTGAGGTGTCTTTGCACCTTCCTATTCCCGACACCTTTGTGCCCCCTATTCTCGGGGTGTCTTTGCACCCCCCTATTCATCGGGTGCCAATCTGATTTACCCAAACTCAGGTGTGAGCATTTTATGACTTTGTATTTCTTTATGCCTTGTCAACCCATTGGTGTAAGCCCAGGGAATTCCTAAGCTTATCCCCCACAATGTATCATGATGATTACTTCAAAATACATATAAATATTGAGTTATTATGTTTTACACCTGAAACTAATATAATATTACATGTCAACTATACTTCAATGAAAATTATTAAATATATAGTTCATGATGCAAAAAAAAAGAAACCCCTCTCTGCCCCTCCCCTGCTCACACTCTGTCTCTCTCTCTCTCTCTCGCTCTCTCTCTCAAAAATAAATAAACATTAAAAATTTTTTAAAAAAAAGAAAGAAAAAGAAAAGGAACCTGAGGGTACACCCCAGCTGAGTAAAGGAGGAGGTTACTGATGAATGATGTCTGATAGAAGGACAAGGTGGGCAGATGGCAGGCCTTGTGCCATGCTTTGGTCATTTATTTCACAAACTTAGACATGATGATATCATAGTTGTTAGCTGTTGTTTATATCTCACCCAGTAAATTTAATATCTACTATCAAGAAGAGCGTTACTGATGATTAAGATAACTATAATTTTTTCAGCCATTGCTATAAGCCTGACTTCCTGCTTTATGCTTGCAATAAGCTTTGAGATGGATATTTTTCTTATTATTTTCCCTCACAGAGATGACACCACCAACTTACACAATAAGAGTAAATGTTGGTCAGGTTTACACCATTAACGTACAGAGCTGAGCTTCCAACTAGGAACTGAGAGACTCCAAATCTGCCCTCTTTGGGAAAGCTAATCTAATGACCAGTAAATAATTAGAACACATGAAACATTCCTCTGTGTATTTACCATTCAGTGTCGGTCACAATAGCACAATGTTATACTATGTAAACCGGAGTAACAGTGAGACTTATTTATGACTCTATAGGGATATACTTATACACAATAAAGTCATGGAACCAGGGAGAATTTTGATTGTCATTCAAAAAAGAAGAGAAGACAGATTCACTCAGTAGGAGTATTCAATTGGAAAATGGCAAACAAAGGTCCCTGCCAAGATTTTACATAATTCATTTAGCAATATGAAATACTTGGAAAAAGTAGAGAACTGTATTGCATAATTTGTCAGAAGTCAGTCAAAGAGCAGATCAGAAACCATGTATGTTTCTGATCTGCAGCTACCTAACACGAACAGTATGATTTCTATCATCAGACCTACTGATATGATGGAACAAGGATGGAGAGAGACTGTTTCTTTCCTTTGTGTGTGTGTGTGTGTGTGTGTGTGTGTGTGTGTGTGTGTGTGTGTGTGTTGACTGAAGCATGTTTATTTAGTGGCCGTATCTTATAATTATTATCAATTTGAGGTGAGTTGATAGCAATATCAGATCACAAATTTAGCTTTTCAATAGGAGAGCTCTATTAGGGTTAGATACTCTATTTTGGAGGAAAGACCATGAGAACAAAGCAAGTGTGAAATTTAGATGATAATAGTTCAATTATGGCACAAAATATGGTAAATTAGGGCACAAAACATTGAGAATATGTACACATATCATCAACAAAGCTAGTGCTTTGTTGACAATTTGGAAAAAGAAAGCCTAAAATTCCATAAGAAAAAATCATATAACAAAAAAGGAAAATGATATTTAAAGATATTTCATAGAGGAAGAAACATTTAAGAAGGCTCAATTTGATTAGTCATGAGAAAAATGCAAATTAAGAAAGATAGGAAGATACTATTCACACCTACAATATTGAATGTAAGAAGTTTGACTTCAGGGGAGCCTGGGTGGCTCAGTCAGTTAAGTGTCCAGCTCTTGATTTTGGCTCAGGTCATGATCTCACTGTTGTGGGATCAAGCCCAGCACCAGGCCCTGTGCTGACAGCATGGAGCCTGATTAAGATTCTCTTACCTAAGATTCTCTGCCTTACCCCCTGTGCATGTGCTCTCTCTTTCTCTCTCTCTCTCCCAAAATAAGTAAATAACTTTAAGGAAATAAAGCTGAATTCAGTGGTTTTAAAGAGTAATAAAACCTCCCATATCCTTTGGTGGGAGGTTTTTTATTGGATGGAGTCACTTTAGATACCAGTTGGTGATCCATATAATTGGTCACTGTACAGCAATGAAAATGAATGAACTCTAGCCATACATATTAATATGGTAGTTCTCATAAATAATATGCTGAGGAAAACAAGTCACTAAAGACTATGTGTATTTCAAACATTTTATCTGAATTCCAAAGAAAAACAAAATTGCTGGGCATCCGTTTATATGAGATAAAACTAAAATGCCAAGCAAGGAAATGATAAACAGAATTTAGGATATACGTATTTAGGAAGGAGAGAGTGCAATTCACAAGGACCCAGAGGGCGTTGAAACTTTTCCAAAGAGAATGAAGGGTGGGGTAGAATAATTCATTGTGTAAACGTAAAATTCTCTTTTAGTTGCAGGAGCTGGGGGATGGTCAGAATGCTAATATGTGAGTAAATCTTGTCTCCATAAAAAAAAAGCACATGCTTAAGTGATCCCTGCCTTCTGTAGGATTTTCCATATTTCATAACTGATATCATTTCTACTCTTCCATTTCAATAATTTTAAAAACCATTGGATGAAGTGTGGTTATTGCAAAGCTTGCTAACTATCTACAAATCTCTCTGTTCATCACACCAGACTCTGCTTCAGTGATTCTTTCTTGCATGAGCTCTATTACCAGTTCATATTTGGATTCTAAAAAAAGCCCTCCTCAAAGAATGTCTGCTATTGAATTTAAAAATTTCCTGTCAGTTCGCATTTTCCTTAAATGACAATGGCATTTTAGTATAGCACTTTCCTGATAAAAGCTCTTGCTCAAATTTTACTTATCTTCAGGTATCATTTAACTCAGATGAAACTACTGAGATTTATTTTTGCTATAAATTGTATCTTATTTGGAGGGTGTTGATTAGGCAATACAGAGTGCTGACACTCATTCAGTTCAGAGAAGCAACTGTAAAAGGCTTTCTGCAGGGGGAAAAACCCATGGAACTTAAAAACACATGATAAAAAAATAAGACAGACACAAGTTTAAATCCCTGCTCCTCAAATTAACATATGTGTGGCACTGAGTAAACTACCTCACCTCCTTTAACTCAGGGGAGTGAGTTTACATACTAAAACCACATTCCTTTGTTGTCCTAGACCTGGCTTGGTATTGTTAGAGATGTGTATGAAATTCCCAGCACAGCTCCTAGATGAGGGTAGAAAGACAACAAGCCATCCTATCATTATTGTGAATATTGGTTTGCTCTAGAAACAGTTGGAAATACGTATTTGATTGAAAAATATTTGACATTTTCTCTCCCAGAACAACTTCCTTCCTGAAATTGTTTCCATGTGTTAAAAGTTGGTTTCACCATTTTATGGGAGTTAAAAAGAATACTAGTTTGAAGGCTAACTTTTATAGCTTGAGGTAGCTCCAAAAAAGGCTAGCTTTTTGCAAGATGCATAATTTTAGTAAGAACCGTCATCTCTCTTTTCAATGATATTGGTGAAAAATATTAATTGTCATCTGATTTTTCAATCCAGCTGAGACAATTTGCTGATTGGAACCTCTGTGGGCAGCTCCTGCCAAGAGAGCATTAGTCTTCACCTTAAGGTGATACTTTTTTCCCTGTCCCTTCTATCTTTTGCTTTTCCTTCTACCCACTGGTTTCTGTTAAATCAGTCGCTCATTCATTCACTCATTCATTCATTTCTGTAATGTCTCTTGAGCATCTAATATGTGCTCACTGGTAGTTAAAGAACTTAATTCTCTGTCTTCCTCAGGACAGTTCTTCAAATGCTTTAAGACAGCTATAAAATTCTTGCTTTTCCCCTTCAGCATCACAATTTCATTTTTTTTTAAACCACTGAAATTTTGGAGTTTATTTATCAAAATATATTTATTTGTTTATTTTCAGGAATAGAATTCAGTGATTCATCACTTACAAATAACACCCAGTGCTCATCCCAACCATTAATTAATTAATTAATTGATTATTTAATTTAAGGCATAGATTATGAATTGTTCTAGGGTTTTATAAAGTAAGAAGACACAGTTCCTATCCCTGAAGTCTTTTAAATCTAAAAATAGAATAAAACAAACCAAAAACTTTCTTTTAGTCATCCGCTATACCTATATTGAGCATCTGCATTCTGAATCCTTCAAATAGTGTTCACAAAGAAGTGATAACTGTCCATATGTGAGACACAAAAAGAAGAGTGGCTATTTGAGCTAGTGTGATATTGAGGAAAGCAGATGGTCTTTAAATTCAGAGCAAGATAGATTCACACCATGAATCAGGTACCTGTCAACTCTGATTTTTTATTAAATCATTTTACATTCTCTGAGCCTCAGTTTCTTCTTCCATGGCTACATCCTAAAACATCATATATATGTATGTATAAATTTGAAAAGATTCACAGGCTTTCTTCCTATCAGAAAGTCCTGGTATATCTGTAGAAATTAGAGCCGAACCATCATCTGGCTCAAGCATCTCTCAAGAACCCAAACAAATTTCTCCCCATTGTTTGGCAATGCTTGACTTATGGTTAAAACAGAAGCAAAAATTGGGGCACCTGGGTGGCTCCATTGGTTGAGTGTCCGACTCTGGCTCAGGTCATGATCTCGGCGTTTGAGGGTTCAAGCCCTGCGTCAGGCTCTGTGCTGACAGCTCAGAGCCTGGAGCCTGCTTCAGATTCTATGTCTCCCTTTCTCTCTGCCCTTCACCTGCTCATGCTCTCTCTCTCTCTCTCTCTCACACACACACACACAAATAAATTTAAAAAAACATTTAAAACAGAAGTAAAATATTCTTTTGTAAATTAGGAATTTACGATATAAATACTGGTAGAGGTTAATATTGTGGAAATAAATGAAGACCACCTAAATGAGAACAAAAACTATTCATTTAGAGCTTGCTATGCTAAGGGAGTGAGACACCATCACTTGCATTGGGCAGAGACTTCAAAGTAGGTAGGGTAGGGGTGCCTGGGTGGTTCAGTCCGTTAAGTGTCCAACTTTCGCAAAGGTCATGATCTCATGGTATACGTGTTCAAGCCCTTCGTTGGGCTCTGTGTGGACAGCGCAGAGCCTGGAGCCTACTTTAGATTCTGTGTCTCCCTCTCTCTGCTCTCCCCTGCTCGTGCACTCTCTCTCTCTCTATCAAAAATAAATAGACATTAGAAAAAAATTTTAAAGTATGTAGGGTAATGGGAAAGCTCTACAGAAAAAAAAAAAAGGTGGGGAGGAAGCTTCAAATATGCTCTGAGTGGAGGTTGGTGGCATAAAGAAACTTGAGTCAGGCTACCAGAAACAGAAGCAGGCCTGTCCTCTGTGATTGGTTTGGGAAACATATTTGGCTTTCCCTGGTTGACTGACCCTAAGTTAGAAGAAGGGGACAGGAGCGAAAGTTGGGGAAATGGCAGTTACCGGACCACGTCCTAACCTTTCTGGGCCAATTGCTGCAGTGAATCCATTTTCATGTAAGGACTGGCCATTGTCTACTTATACATCCTGACTCTCAATATGCCAGGACTCATTGCCAAAGTAAAATGTGTCAACTCTTCAGCTAGTATAAATTACTGATAGCAGATTCTAGATCAGACTGATTAGCTGACATGGTTCATTGAAGTATCCAAAGTGAGAAGGAGGCAATGGAAGATGAGCAGTGAAGGTTGGAGGAGGACATGCAAGCCAAAGCAGTAAAGAAAAATGGCAGGTCAGTGGCAGAAATCATGAATGAACTGTGAATAAACGAGCAGTTAGAACTCAGGCTTAGCGATCATAGGTACCTCTGGTGCATACATCCCATCAACACAGATTTGTTGATTTCTTATAAGCCAAACTCCACTAGATGCAGTGGAGAAATAAAAGTAAAGTTCCATTATCATTGTTTTGTTATTTCCAAGATGTGCAGTCCTTTTATTATATGAATTATCCAGAGTCCACTAAACTCAGTTTCCTTTGGCAGGGGGGTACTAAGGATCCCCAGTTTTCTCAGCTATCAGAATAGGCATTTCTCTTTTTAATGGACCTCTTCTTGCTCAGTGAGGAGAAAGCCACACTTGGACCTCCTTTCTACTTGCAAGGGGGCTCTCCATCAGTCCTCTGATACTTGAAACTGTACTATTATTTTGTCTTCAATCATTAAAACCATGGACCTACATTTGGGAAGTCAGTCCATATTTGTTTATTACCTCGAAGCTATATGAATGGCAATACCACTGTTTTAGTTACTTAAACCTTCAAGGGCTGTGGCCTTTCTTTACATATATATTGAATATTTTCTTTTCTTATTGATGTTAACCATTGCAGAAAAGGCAATTTATAAATATATCCTTCTGTTAAATTTCATTTTTTATATTAATTTATTTGTTTTGAGAGAGAGAGAGCACACGCAGGAGGGGTAGAGAAAAAGGGAGGGAGGGAGAAAATCCCAAGCAGGCTCTGAGCTAACAGCACAGAGCCTGAAGCAGGGCTTGATCTCAGGAAATGTGTGATCATGACCTGAGCTGAAGTCAAGAGTCAGACACTTAACCCACTGAGCCACCTTTGCACCCCTCTGTTAAATTTTAATAATGTATAGGGTAGCCTCAGTTATCATGAGGGAACGGTTAAGGGCATAACCTTCATTTAAACACCTATAAGTCTTTTCCCAATCACAGTCCAACCTGTAACATGACTCAGACACTTACAGAGTTCTCATTAGGACTTGTTTTCCCAGCAAGACTCATTTGTACTTCTGAAGCACATTTTTTAAAGGAAATGGCAGTGTTGACCCACTTAATCTTAACGCCTCTTTTTCCTTCTTCTCATCATTCCCTTTCCCCCTTTGCATTATTTTGGTAATTTGGATTCTCTTTCTTTAACACAACATCGTTTGACTGAATTGACTTTTGCTTAGTGAATCTCCCAACTCATGAAATGGTTAGTCTTCCACTTATAGGAAAGGCTTTTCAGAAGTCACCGGATATATAGTCATCACATAGACATTGCATTGTGGATAATTTCATTATGTCTGTTCGAGGGGGAAGAAAAAAAAAAGAAAGACCTAAAGCCAGTGAATAACATAGCCCTGCCTTTTATATAAATCATATATTGTCTTCTGAGGGGCGTTTTTTCTTATCCCTGGAGCTGCCGATTTATTAACTTACTAACCAGCTTGGTTATTGCTTCTATGCATACCAACTTTTTAAAAACAAACAACATTGAAAGCAAAATGCACTGAAATGAGATTTATTTACCAAAAAGATAAAAGAACTTGCTGCTTTTTAATTTTGATGTTTTAGTTCCCAAATGGATGAGTTGGCATTCATTTAGTTCAGAGAGTACTTTTAGGAATCTTTTCTAAATTGTGTTTTTTTAAACCTCTTTGTGACTCATGTGCTTGATTATCCAGAATAGAGTCTTTTATTTTCTTTTGAACAAGCAAAAGAAACAGTAGTTACTCTCCTTTAGTTAATTTAGAAAAGCATTCCTGGCTTGTTCTGACTTTGACTCTCCACCCCCCCCACCCCCACCCCCACTCCCAGTGCCCACCTTGGTAAATTATGTAGGTCAGTGGTGCAATTAGATCATTATAGAATTTCACTCTTGGAAGCACATTATTATTATTTCAGATTATTTTTGTTCTGTACAGATCCTTTAATTAATGCCTGACTTTTTTTCATCACTACAAAGTTTAACTACAATTTCTAATACACTAAAAAATACAAGAAGTTTTGTAGGGAAATCAGGTTAGTACAAAAAGCCTGGTTCTTTTGGTATGAGTTCTATGATGCCTTATTAATAATTGAATTATAAAGAGGATGTTAAAAATTCTGTCATTGGATAAAGACTTGTTGCTGTGGGGGAAGTAGTTGCATTAGGACAACCATGTGAGAAAGAAATGCAAAGACAGCGTATTCCATTGAGCAGATTGAGTGGAACATTGGGTGCACTGGGAGAGGAAAAATTTAGGCATGAAATGTAGGTTGGGACCAGAATGTAAGGGTTTTTGAATAGCAAACTAAGCAGTTTGAATATGATCTAGCAAGTAAATGAGAAATATTAAAGGTTTGCATTGAAATGCTTGACTCCTCTAGTAGAAATGTGCCTTGTGCATTAGAGGCACTGGAGGCAATTGAAATGAATGTTTGAAAAATATAAAATATAGATATAATCATAGATATCTCAAGGTGATCACGAATAAAATTAAATTACTCAAGCTTTTGAAGATTTAGCAATGTTATAATGCTTTGTGACTGTCACTTCCAGGCCATAAAATCATACTAAATCTCCATGGTGGGGTTGGATTTTCCATGGGAAATGATGGATGTTCCCAGTCTCCAGCATCCTTGGAAGAGATTAAACCAAAGAAAGACCATGAGGACTCAGGAAACAGATTTAGATAGACTGGGGGACATATCCTCTCTATTTGTGGGAAGTTGCTATAAAGGGTCATATTCTGAGATGTGGAGAGGTGGTAATTGGTTCTAGTGTTGGGGAATAGACAGAAACTGGGAGGGACATAACTGAGGACCTACACAAGGAACCAGTTTGGTAGGACAAAATAGACTATTATGTTATTGCTTGAGTTCTATTCCCCTTCCACTATTCCCTCAAACTTTAGTGAAGCCTCTTTAAATTTATATTATTTGTTCCCAGTTGTTTGTGCCCATGCTTTGGAAATGAAGGGAGGATAGAGGTTGGAAATGAAGGGAGAACCGGGTCGCCTCACCCAGGGCCAGGCTCATGGGTCACCTCAGGAGATATTGGAAGACTACCTAAAGTGGCAGTCTCATGAAAAAATGGCTGGTGACACTAAGATGAAAATTAACATCAAAAATGGGACAAGGGAGCATTTAATAGTTGGCTTCAGTGACTATTAGAAAATACAGCTCGGGCCAAAGTCTTTGATGATAGGAGTTAGGGTTGCATCGAGGGCAAGTGGTTCAATGCTCTGAAATGCCGTCAGGCATTTAAGATTCAGAGAATATTTATGGAAAGAAATGAGGAAGTGGATAGAGAAAAAATAGCCACTCTGGGCTGCAAAACTGCATAATTCAATAAGACTTATTTTGGTTCAGACGATGTGTTGAGTAAATACACAGTAGGGAATATGCCTTATTTTCCTTTTTTTCTTGTTGAAATAGCCAGAAGGCAATGGTAAGCTGCGATAACATAGCCATTTCTAAAATGGCTAGTCATCTATTAATTTAAACTCCAACATATAAATCAGATTTTATTTATATGTTTATAATAATTTTTATTAATTGAAAATAAGTCACTTGTGTGTGTATGTGTAAGTATTAGGGATCTATTGAAAAAAATCAGATGTATCCTCATACTCCTTTTTGCTTTTCCATATTCAAAACATAGGGAGAAATGATTGTTTTCAGGTTTTGTAATGGTTGCAAATTCTCCTTTCTCACAAGTCTTTTTGAAATTTTGCAACAGCATTGGTGAATAATTATCTCATGCCATATAGCTTAACATCTGAGACACGGTACACATTTTCAAAAATACATGCTTGTGAGCAGCCATTCATTTTGAAAAAAGAGAATTATTTATGCTAAATAATCTTTAAGAAAACAGAATTACTTTTCAATTTGAAGACTTCCATAAAATGATTATATATTTTCCCTGAAGTGTACTCACTAAGATATTCATTCATATCTCCTGTCTGTGCAACTGGAATGAACATGCAATTTGAGGTTAAAAGCAAAAACAGACAAAACAAACAAACTAGCCATATTGAGTAAAAACACATGGTGGGATCTTCATTTGTTCAGTTACACTAAGTAATGAATATCTACCTTGGTAGTATCAAAGGAAGTTCACATATGAGAAGATTCTTCAGATACTATGAAACTCTATGGAAATAATAGTTCTCATTGTATTGGCAAATTGATTCAGTCCTTAATGTTTGCTCTACTAATCGACATGATGATTCCCACTAAGTGTTGTTTTCCCAGTCAACAGATTTTCATCTTTATAAAGAAAATTGAATTGAGAAGGTATGAGTGTTTAGGAATGTAAAACAAAGGGAAAGGTAAATCTCCTTTATTCAATAAGCATTCACGCTATCAGGTATTATTGTGAGTTTTTGGAGAAATGAAGAAGAATCAGACAACATCTCCCTCAAGCAATTCAGAGTTCAGTAAGAAACCAGCTACACAAACAAGAAACTGAAATGTAGAGCGGCAAATGCAATGATAGAGCAAGGTAAGTACAAGGTCTAGAGATAACACAGAGAAAAAGGTAATAAATTGTGCTTGGAGGTTGAGGCTGAATTAGAGTATGTTGCAGAGTAGTTAACAATTTGAGTAGGACCTTGTTGTGGTTCTTCGGGCAGATAAGTTAAAGAGAGTCTTAGGCAGATAAAACAATATGTACACATGCATGGGTGAATGAGACAGGGTTATGTGCTTAAGGAATTTCAAATATTGTTGTAATAGAACAGAGAAAATGATAAGAAATGCAGTCTAGTCCAGGACTAGAGCGTGGAAGTTCAGCCAGACTAAACTATCTGGCCTTTTTACTGGAAAGGACTGAGAGTGAAGACAGAACTACTTAGTCCCCATGTCTGAAGTCTGCCACAAGAGAATATAAAGGAAGATGGGAGCTTTTTGATCTTACAAATTCATAGACCTTAAATAAATGACAAGGCTTGTAGGAAATAGAAAATATAAGGATGCTTGACAAATGACTGGGTAAAACATATGTACACAGCCCACGGGCCAACAGATCCCTAGAGATAATGAGGAAGCAAATTTGCCTACCCCAAATCCTACACGGTACTGAATGTATGATTAAACTACTGCTTAAAGATCACAATGTATAATTCTTCATTATAAAACGAAGAGTAGGTCATTGAAAAGAAAACTAATTCCAATATTTGTGGTGCTTTTCACATAACTCTTTCCATCTGGGTGTTTTCTAGTCATTTCATTTTATCGCAGCATACTTTGTGCGTGGACTTTGAATAAGGTCAAAGTATACAAGTGTAGAGAATTGTATTTCTTCCTTCTGTAGGGAAAATGAAAACGTACGTAGATGGCAAACATTTTGCTCATGTGTGGCTGGTTACATAAATACTTGAAACTCATTTTAAGGGACATGTGTAATGGGCAATATCCACCTTTCCTCCAGGAAGAAGTTGTGAGGTGAAGCAAGAATGTAGCTATTAGCCACATCTAGAGCTTGATCCCATTTATGCCAATGACATTCTTTTCAGCACTCTGAGTGCAGAGATTAAATCAAATGTTCCACATAGAGTGCTTAGCACAATGGCTAGCATATAATAAGCACTCAATAAATAACAGCTGTTGCTGTCAGTATCCTTAGTCATACCCTGTAACGTTTGGACTGTATGATATCTAAAGTCCCTTCTGGCGCTAATGTATGATTTTTTTTTTACTTGAGGTGAAATATTTACTGACTCTAGGTCATCTCTTCCTTTCTCTTAGTCTTTCATGGGCACTTTTGTCCTTTGGACATTCATTGCATAGCATCAATGACATTGGGTCATCATTTTTATTGTCCTGAAACTCCCTCTTTTCTAGGGGTAGAGATTCTCTAATTAGTGCCTGAAGAATCACCTTGGGAGGATGTAAAATGTGTAAATTAATGAGCCTCACCCACAAAAATTCTGATTTAGGAGATTTGGCATTGGGACCCAGATGATGCTGATCATACAGTTGGAAGATCACAGTTTGCACAGGAGAAACACTGTGCCAAAGGGCTAGTCCATATTAGTATATAGTGTGACTCTGTATTCCACAATAGCAATTTTGGAGCTGTGATCAATATTGTTGTTGTTTTTAAGAAATAAATGACCCGTATTACTTTTTTTTCCCCTAACAGAATAAGCACAAAATTTAAATTCAAGTTTAATTCCTGTATAAGGTAAGACTGTGGCCTTGTAAGTGCTTATACCATTATTCACCCTGACATATCTAGACTTGTGTAGTGCACTGCAGAACATTCAGGAACTGCAGGCTCCTACAATTGCAGCCCTTTCCACCAAGCAACTGTTGCTGCATTCTGTTGCAATATTTAGAGAGGCAGAGGAGTCAGAGAATCCCATAGATTGTCTATATGCTTTGCAGCTGGAAAGCTGAAGAAGAAGAAGAAAAAAAAGGCTCTTCAAGTATCATTTCAGTGGCCTGACCATGCTACAAACCCTGATGACTTTTTATAGGGGAGGCACAGAGTTTCAGGTTTTAGCAGGACTGTTCTTACTTGGCAAAACCCGCAGAGAATACGAATGACCAGGAAACAAAGAAAAATAATGCTTTACGTGACATGTTATTTCTGAGCGATTAGAATTCATAATTCATCCCTCAGTTGACACTTGAGGTTATCATCATATATATTATCAAAATCCCTGGAAACCTCTTGTTTAACAAAGAAGAGGAAATCGGAGAAGATAGACCTAAAAGACAAAGCTGATGTGCCAGAAAGGATCAATGGGAAATGGTTACCTGAGGCTTTAAAAGGAGAGTTAACTATAGCTTCAAAATCAAGTAAAAAAATAAGTCTCTGGGAAAGGTTGTCTGCTTAAAATATTTTTTTAATGTTTATTTACTTATTTTTGAGAGAGAGAGAAAGTGCACAGGGAAGGGGGAAGGGTAGAGAGAAAGGGAGAGGGGGGAAGAAAATCCCAAGCAGGCTGCACGCTGTCAGCTCAGAGCCCGACGCGGGGCTTGATCCCATGAATGGTGAGATCAGGACCTGAGTCAAAATCAAGAGTCTGGTGCTTAAACAAGATATTAAACTACTTCTATTTTGTCATTCTATGGGGATTTGTGCTGAAGTATGATAGCTATCAATTAGAAATGAAACCCTACTATGTGAAATTGTTAAATGACTAATTTCTAAAGTCACAAAATCAGCAAGGAAAACAAAATCGTATTTCTTCAATACTCCTTGCTCAGCATAGGAAAATTCTGATACATTACAAACTCCACAAGATTTTAAGTGGATAGACCTTTCTAAAGCCTGGCTTCAAGAAATGGGTGGTAGGTGGCTCAGTATGAAACACATACTTTTGGCTAGTAAATTGGAACTTGAGCACGTGGGATTGTGGAGCCAGAACACAAGAAGGATTTTATGCTCTGAGATACCAAAGGAATTTACAGACCTAAAAGCTGAATGGGACACAGAAAGCTGTAAATCAAAGAGGAGCATTCATGCCATTCAAAAACCTAACGATCTAAAAACGGCTACGAAAGCCAGGAGTTTCAGAGTGCGAGACATGAATATAAGGTGAGGGAGGATCTAATTTAAGTGAGAGTGATTTTAGAGGTTTATACACCATAAGCAACATTGTGTGTGGATGAAGTCATCCCTGAGTAACCAGCCAGGGGAGGGGAAGATGTCGGGATCGGTCACTAGGGCGGACGGGGGTAAGGCAGGTGGCGTAGTCATCATTTACCACTAAACAAATAAACAAGATTGGAGGTCCTTCCCTTATATAAAATGGCAAAATATAAACTTCCCAGATCCTTAAATTGGTCTCCTGGAGTGGGAAGAAATCTAGATTATATTTCCCAAGACTACCGAGCAATGGAACGTCAGAATTATTTTTCTTTCTTTTTTTTTTTCTTCACTGTTTTGCAGATTGGGTGATTTCCATCTATTGGTGTGTCTTTAAATGCACTGACTTGTTCTGTCATCTCCCTTCAGCTAGTATGCCCATCCTGTGAAATGACTAAAAATATTTTTTAGAGCGTTTTTAGATTCACAACAAAATCAAGGGGGAGAGATTTCCCTGCCTCTGCACGTGCATAGCTCACCCTCACCCTCCTACCCTCCTATCAGTATCATTCATTGGAGTGGTACACTTTTTACAACTGGCAAACCTACATTGATACATAATAATCACCCAAAGTCCATACCTCACATTATGATTCTTTTTGTACAAATGTATAATGACATGTATCCATATATAGTATCAAACAGAGTATATTCATTGTCCTAAAATTCCTTCGTGCTCTACCTACTCATCGCTCCTCGCCCACCCCACCCCTAGCGACCACAGGTATTTCCACTGTCTCCATAGTTTTGTCTTTTCCAGAACATTATATAGTTGGAATCATACAGTATGTAGCTTGTTGTGATTGGCTTCTTCCATATCTTTTCATGGCTTAGTGGCTCATTTCTTTTTAGTGTTGAGTAATATTTATGGTCTAGATGTACCACACACAGTTTATTTATACATTTACCTACTGAAAGACCATTCTGTGAATTTTTATTTTGGTCATAGTGATTTTTGGTTCTAAAATTTCCACTTGGTCCTTCTCTATATCTTCTATTTCTTGGATGAGATTTTTTATTTATCCATTGGCTTGAACAGTATTCACAATTGCTTGCTGAGACATTTTTATAATATTTGCTTTACTTATTATCTTTGTTTTATTTTATTTTATTTTATTTTATTTTATTTTATTTTATTTTATTTTAATTCCAGTTAGTTATCATACAGTATTAGATTAGTTTCAGGTCTACAATATAGTGATTCAACAATTCCATACATCACCCATTGCTCATCATGACAAGTGAGCTCCTTAATCTCCATCATATATTTCATGCATGCCTCCGCTCCTCTCCCCTCTGGTAACCATCAGTTTGTTCTCTATAGTTAAGAATCTGTCTCTTGGTTTCTCTCTCTCTGTGTCTCACTTTATTTTTTCCTATGCTCATTTGTTTCACTTCTTAAATTTCACACATAAGTGAAATTGTATGGTATTCGTTTTTCTCTGATTGACTTATTTTACTTAGCATTGTACTCAAGCTCCATGCATATCATTGCAAATGGCAAGATTTCATTATTTTTATGGCTGAATAATATTCCATTGAGTGTGTGTGTGTGTGTGTGTATCACATCTTCTTTACCTATTTATCTATCAATGGACAATATAGACTGCTTTCATTATTTGGCTATTGTAAATAATGCTGTTATAAATATAGGGGTGCATGTATGCCTTTGAATTGGTGTTTTTATATTTTGGGTATGATAATATGATTTTAACAAAATAATATGATTTTAACAAAGCAATAGGATTTTAATATAATAGAATGTAAACTAATGAAAGAATGCAAAAAAAGTTGATTCCTTGAAAGTGATATTGAACACGGGAAAAACGTGGTAAATGTTAGTCAGTTAAATTCAAATTAATATAAATTACTGTTGTATGACTACAATTAAAGACAACTGAAAAAAGATGGGGAGAAATCATAAAGATCTAGAAGGATTCTATATTCATATTGTTTAACAAATACCTGATTTAAAGTGTATATCACAAAATTTTAACATCTATGCCTATTAGGTGCTAGAATCTGTTGATAGTCTTTTCCTATGCAAGTTAGGATTTTTTTATAAAAAACATAAAACATAATTTTTTTAATGTTTATTTTTGAGAGAGAGAGAGAGAGAGAGAGTGTGTGTGAGCAGGGGAGGGGCAGAGAGAGAGGGAGACACAGAATCTGAAGCAGGCTCCAGGCCCTGAGCTGTCAGCACAGAGCCTGATGTGAGGCTTGAACTTACAAACTGTGAGATCATGGACCTGAGCCGAAGTTGGATGCTTAACCGACTGAGCCACCCAGGAGCCTTGCTAATTAAATTCTTAATACTTTGATCTTTGATATACTGAATAGTATCATATCCATGAATGAGCAGCTTGATGTGCTCATGAGGGGGGGGGGGGCGGGGAACCTTCATGGAGTCATGTTATTGAGCTCCTTCCTTTCCATGATTTTCCCAGTGCTTTTGAGTTCCATGGAGCTTTTCTTTTTGGTCCTACGGTGAAAACTGAGATTTTAGTTACCCCCACTCTGCTATGAACATCTACAACTATGCCAGTGTCTGGGGTTAAGCAACAGGGAGACAGAAAAGAAACAATGGGATTCACCCAATCCTCTTGGAATCAGAGCTTACTGAACAGAGAGGAATTTCCCTTTCCTCAGGGTCTTGGGTCTTGCAGAATTATGTTGCCAGTGTCTGTCATCACCACCAGGGCTTGGGAGCTAGGGGACCAGGGGACAGAGAAAAAGGGATGGCGAGGGGGAGAAGCCAGGTGATTTCCATATTTCCTCTGAGTATTAGATGTTCGCTTTCTTGCTTCCCAAGCCAGAAGAACTAAGGTGCTCTTCTGGCCTCTTAGCCTGTGCCTCACTATTCACTTCTGATGTGCTGCACTCAGGCTGGGAGTGACTAGAAGAAAGGAAATGGTAAGTTCACCACTTCTTCCAAGAAACTTCAGATTCAGGTTCTCCCATTTGCTTTCTGTGGTTTACTTGACAGAGTTCACGTAGCTGTTTTATGCATTCTGTCCGTATTTTATAGTTGCTTTCAGTGGAAGGACAAGGTGGAACCAAAATGCCCAGTGTTGACTTTAAAACAAGTGCATATAAGCCGAATTTGAAAATTCACAATTTCTACAAAAAGTTAAGTGCAATTTCCTTGACACTCAGAAAAGGAATGATTACATATGGTGTCTGTCGACGTAGGCACGTGCGTTGTGCGCACAAACATGTTCAGAAGCAAATATAGGTATAAAAGTGAATAACTTAACAACTTAGGAGAATGGATTCATCCTTATGAAATTAAAAATTCACTGTCTGAAATTACTGCCATTAGTTATTTCTTGGCTGAGCAGTTTGAAAGCTGATATTAAATTATACATATTGGAGAAAAAAGTCTAGACAATATTAGTCATTTTCACTTTTTTTTTCAAATAAGTTCAACAGCGTAAATTGTCATTAACTTTAAATGGGAAAAATGGAGTACATAGAATAATGCAATCAAAGGAGCCTGCCATTATGCATGTAATTTTCTTATAGAAACACACTCCCCATCATAATATATTCATGTTCTCAGCAGGCCTCAGTTGAGAGAGGTCCATCATGGTTCTGTAAGCTACTAATGGAGTGACTCCCTTTTGTCTTGGGTTACCTATCTCAGTTAGGTGTATCAAGTGAATAGAACACCTATAGTTAATGAAGAAAAAATAAATACTTTCTAATAGCTACTTAAAGTACACTTTAGATTATTAAAACCAGTATCTTTCAATTTAGTATTTGCTAATGCACCCATCACTTTTCACTTGAATTATGAGAACTGCCTGGACATTTTCCTTCTGTTAATAATCAACATACATTTACAAGATTTTAGAAAACCTTCTCTTTAGAGCTGACTATAAGACAGAGAACTTGCCAGTGAGCATTTTGAATTTAACGGTGTTAAATATAATGTGTCTACCTCTAGAGATTTTGAGGGAATCATTTTGGATTTTAAGAAGAGAAAATGGAAATTATCTTATCTTCTGATCACTTCATGGCAGGCAAGCCAGTAGGATGATGGCTTCAATGGCATCCTGAACATATGGACTGAGGATACAATAATGGAGGTCAGCAGGCAGAGCCAAATTTGGAAATATATTTTGGGTCAAGGTGCTTTTATTCCATTTTCTCCTGTGGTCAGGGTTTAGATCATTGAACTGGGGAAATGAGCTGAACGGCATTTATGCAGTTGAAAATGGGGAAAGGAGAGACCAGACATGCCAGAGATCTTTCAACTCTTCCTCTGGACGAGAAGGCATTAGAAGAGTGTCCAGCAGCAAGGAATTAGAGGCTTGGAATGAGATGCTAGTCAAGATAGGCAAGAAAAATTTTTTTGAAGAGATAAACTATCCTGTGTACATGGATACAGGAGCATCCTGTACAAGAGTGCAGATTTATTTGTACGAGATGCACCTGTAGAGCCGACTCTTCGTTGGGCAGCACTGGGATAATCTACTAAATACCGATTCAGTTTCTCTTGCTGACTCATTCCTTTAGTCCATTGATATAAGAGGACAATGACTTATCAATATCTTTATATAGAAAAGCATAAAGTATACATGCAGGTGTAGTTCATGGACTGTGGGGCCAGATTGCCCTTGTTTGAATCTGAGCTCCAGCATTCGATAGCCATAAAGCATGAACCGATTACTTAACCTCTGTCTGCCTCAGTTTCCTCATCTACACAAGGTGGCCATAATAGGGTTGCTATGAGAAAGAAATGAGTTAATACATATAAATTAAGATCGTGTATATCACACAGTATGTCGTCAATTAAAGACAACTGTTATTATTATTATTTTTAAGTTCATTTATTTATTTTGAGTGAGAGAGAGTGAGATCAGGGGAGGGGCAGAGGGAAAGGAGAAGAAGAGAGTCCTAAGCAGGTACCACATTGCCAGCACAGAATCCAACATGGGATTTGAACCCACAAACAGTGACATCATGACCTGAGCCGAAATCAGGAGTTGGACACTTAACCAACTGAGCCACGCAGGCACTCCAACACCTATAATTATTATTACCCAATATGAGCGAAGCCAGTAACTGCTGTGCAAAAAAGGAAAAAAAGGAAAAGAAACTGAAGTGGGATATTGTAATAAGACAAAAGTATATAATACACATAAGTATGTATAGATGCATAAAGTGAAACATAGTCAAACTCACAGTGAATATTTTATCTTTATGTAAATGATATAAATATGTAAACACTTGGCAATCACTTCAAGTATTTAAGTTCTCTAAATAGAGTCCCACATCATCTTCTTTTATAAACCATACTTGTCATGCATTATCTATGATTTCTAGTGTTGGTTTCCTTAAAGCAGAGTGAAAACAGAGGCAATTGTTAAGCAATCTGAGTGTAGAATCTTTCTAGATCTGTATGGTTTCTCCCCATCTTTTCTCAGTTGTCTTTCTCTACTTAATATGGCAGTAATTTTTATAACATCAATTTGAGTTTAACTAACTCACATTTATCAAGTTTTTACCCTGTGTTCAACATCATTTTCGAGGAATCAACTTTTTTGCACTAATGTTTCATTAACGTACATTCTCTTTTGTTGAACTTTGAATTTATAACAAACGATACAACTATCTAAAAAGTCTGAAAACCAGCTCAACTGGCACTGGTAAAGCATACAGGTTTTCACTGGTTGAGGATGTGGATTGAGAGTGGTTTATCAGTTTGTTACAATGCCTGTACTGTGGGCAACAGTTCATAAGGAGGGCTGGAGAGAGAACTGTTTGATAGAACAAGTTAATAGTGAGTTAACTGAGTTTCTACTCTCTCTCTCTTGATTTACCAGATGCTCTTCTCTTCAAGCTTACCAACTTTGTAGTAGGTCATAAATTTGACCTCTCAGATTATTAAATAAGAACACATAGAGTTGGGGTGCTTGGGTGGCTCAGTCAGTTGGGCGTCTGACTTTAGCTCAGGTCATGATCTCACAGTTCATGAGTTCAAGCCCCGTCTCGGGTTCTGTGCCGGCAGCTCGGAGCCTGGAGCCTGCTTCGCATTCTGTGTCTCCCTCTCTCTCTGCTCCTCCCCTGCTCACATGCTGTCTCTCTCTCAAATATAAAGAAGGGTTAAAAAAAAAAAAAAGAAAGAAGACATAGAGTCCATGTCAGAGAAATATTCATAATATTCTGACTGATCTTGAATTTGGTAGCAAGTAGGAAAAAACATTTTGAAAATTCTTTTTGGAAATTGGGAGGGAATTGCGAGTTGAAATTCATTAAAGAAAGAGTATCTTGTAGTCCTTGGAAAGCTGAAAAGTGAAGTGGGAGAAAATAGAGCATAAAAATATGGGCTCCCTAGAGCTGCAGAATTAAGCAAGTTTTGACTTTTGTTTTACAAAATGATTCATTAAAAAATATGAAGTCTGCTGGAAACTTTTCATTACCTAGTATTCCATTATGTAACAACAACAACAACAACAACAACAACAACAACAACAAACAATTGGGCATTCATTAATATATCCTCATATTGTCAGGAAAATTAAATTGAAAGAAGAAATCTACTTTCTGTCAAAAAGAATTTAAAATGTTTGGAAGTTTAAAAATCAAATTAAATTATTTACTCTTACAACTATCATTTTAGTAACAGCACTAGTAACTCTGCATAGTAAAACTTCAATCAAGTACAAAATCAGCCAGAGGAGACACATTATAAAACCTTCTAAAGTGTCCAGGAACCTGAATAAATACTCCACTGACCCTGGGCTCCTTCCTCCTTCCTAGGCTTTTCCATATCTTTCCTTCTTTATTTTTACATAAGGTCCTGATTTGAGAGTATACCCAAAACAAAACAAAACAAAACAAAACAAAACAATTCCTTTACGTTGCTGTGGAGCTCAGGGGCCCAGGAGAAATCACAGTGGCTGAGAGAGAAAGAGAGATAAAAGAGAGACTTAAACCATGATCACCTACAGAAAAGGAGTGAAATTTCTCAAATGCTGGAGAAATTAGAGGAAAGTCCCTGAATCTACTGACTTTTATGGACCTCTCTTTTGAGAGTAGTCTAGACAACTTTCCGGAGGGGGGTAACTGAGCAGGGCTGATACAGCCTGTATGAGCAGAGTGCAGAAAGGGCCTTCCTCCAGGATTTTAGGTGTTTCCAGGTATAGGAGGATAGGAGAATAGCTATTTGGTAACAGTCCATACAATTAGGACATTATGTAGCATTCTTTTGGAACTCCAACAACTTTGCAAAACCATTCCTGGACACAGAGATGGATCCAGAAATATACCTCTCTATAGATTTGTAATTGTGTTCAATGCTGTCTTGATCTAGTTTTGAGGGCCCAAGTACTGGCAGATCAAATCTCCTTCTCAAGTGGCTGATGATATCCACACCCCAGCCTTTTCCCTTATCAGCCTTTCTCAATTCCAGGCCACTGTGCATGTCCTCAGACTGCCACAGGGCTAGATACAGACAATGAGGGACAGCCTCTATATCCTGGAGCCCGTGATATTATTTGCATTAGTCTATCCACAGGGAGCCCTGAAAGTTGAGCTGCCCCTCTTCCCTCGCCAAACTTGCACGGCCTCCAGCTGGCTGTTACCCTGTCCCTGGACGCAGCCCTCTAGCAGCCTTCTCTCATTTGGAGCTGAAAGCAGCAGAGTTCTGACTTTCATCCATCTGAGTATCTTTGCATTGTGTCTTGCTGTCCAAAGAACCTATAATCCTACCTAATATCTTATAATTATGAAAGAAGGCCAAGTTCAGTGAGATAGCTAATACCACAGTATGTGACCAATCTTGAAGGACAGGTGAAGTTGTTATTGATAAGTTAGAGCCTGCCTGGCGAAAAGGTGGTCTACGTGTATTTGAGGAAAGGAAAAAATGCTGAAGTACACTGTTCAGAATAAGGGGTGATAAGAGTGATAGAAGCACGTTGACGTATGTTTACTTTTCAGGATAAAAAACGTGGTTTTTATTTCATAACCAAATGGAAGTCATTTGGGAATAATTATTTTTTAAGCAGAAAAAGCAGTGTAGTAGTAATGCTTTCAGATAACTAATCTACAGAGTGCTGGATATATTAGAACGACACTAGTTAGAAAGAGAAAAGTTATTTGCGAACCAGTTTTTAAAGGCAATGACAGGGGCGCCTGGGTGACTCAATCGGTTGAGCGTCTGACTTCTGCTCAGGTCATGATCTCAGGGCTTGTGGGTTCGAGCCTCACGTCGGGCTCTGCACTGGTAGCTTGGAGCCTGGAGCCTGCTTTGGATTCTGTGTCTCCCTCTCTCTCTGCCCCTCTCCCATTTACACTGTGTTTATCTGTCTCTTCGTCTCTCTGTCTCTCTCTCAAAATAAATAAATACAATAAAAAATATATAAAATAAAGGCAATGACATCTCCTCCGAGGATTTAAGGAACTGAAGTAAGGGGGGGGAGGGGGCAGGGGATGAGCTTTTAAGGCTTTGTATGTGAAAGTAAAGGGGGATTCAGGTTGAGTCCAGGGCAAAGCATTTGTAGTTTTCCTTGTGGTCATAAAAGTAGAAATTAAGGAATAGCGCAATGAACATATATTTCCAGTAAAGGTACCCCATTACTCTATGTTTTGAAAAGAAAATCTTTTCTAATTTCTTCTTTAACAAAATACCTAGATTTGAAAACACTCCCTCAAACCACACTCTAATGCCCTCATATTCAATAGTATGAAGACACCAGAAGGGTTAAACATGCTGTGGGTTCTGAAGAGACCTGTGTTAGAAACCCAGGCCTTACACTTAAAACTGTACCACTAGGGAGGCACCTGGATACGTCAGTCCGTTGAGTGTCAGACTCCATTTTGGCTCAGGTCATGATCCCAGGGTTGTGGAACTGAGCCCCACGTCAGGCTCTGCACTGAGCATGGAACCTGCTTAAGATTTTCTCTCTCTCCCTTTGCCCCTCTCCTCCACTCACATGCGTGTTCTCTCTCTCACAAAAACAAAACAAAACAAAAAACAAACAAAAAACCCAAAACTGTATCACTTAACCTAAATAAACATTAAATTCTTTCTCTGTGTAATAAGATTGTCATGTAGATTTAATAAGCTAATTATTGTGAAGCACTGACACAGTTATTGGAATATAATGAGTGCTTACTAAATGGTAGTTGTTATTATTGAGAGACAGACAATGTAGATTCACATTGTGGTCCTTTGCTCTTTGGCAAATCCAAAATTCAACTTTCTAATTTTTATAAATAAACAGGATAATGATACCATGTTACATGATACTCTGGGAATTAAAATGGACCTTGTGTCTAAAACTCTATAAAGGATTATCAGCATGTTAGTATTATCTAATTAATTACCTGTTGTCTTCCTTTATTGTCTCAGAAGACAAAACTTAAGTGATACGTAGAATTTATTCAGCTAACATTTTGGCACCTATTATTTTCCAGCCACTATTTTAAGAAATATATTCTTTATTTAAAAGAGAGTGAGAGAGAGAAAATTGAGACAAATATATTTTGCTCAAGTAAATGCAAGCGTAAGAAATAGCATGCTCTTTGCAAAAAGATAAACACATTACTTTCATTTGGATTTTTAATAATAAATTTGAATAAGGGGCACTATTTTAAAACACTGAATTACTAAACAAATTCATAAAGTTCTGGTATAATAAAAATAAGCTTGAATGTAAACTTGAGAGAACTCTAACATACCAAATCTAAGTGTGTGTGTTGGTTATAACAGCATGAAGAAATCATAAAATATTTTAAAACTCAGTATTAATTGGGAAGATGGATTTTATGAATATCCGTTTTCTGTATTCCAAATCTACTCTGCATTTATCTACATTTTAATGTGCAAAACTTAGCTTTTGTTTTCTTTCTTTTATTTTATATTTATTTATATATTCTTGACATGATCTCTGATTTCTGAATGTGTAGGTAGAATGGAAATTAAGCATTTCATTTACATCTGCAAGAGACCACTTTTACAATTCTGAGTTGTAGGCCTGATGTCCAAAGTTCAAGTATACCCGGAGTCGGATAAGGGCTCTTGAATAATGATTAGTATGAAGTTCTTGACATCAATGGATGAGACCAAAAGTAAAAATTAGAACTCAGTCAGTCACATTTACAGAAGTACTTCCCTGAATAATAACTTCCCTGCTTAAAATGTCATGTGGCTGTCACAGTGATGGGAGGGAGTTGAATTAGAAGGGGGTTTTCCGATGTAAACAAGCACGTAGCTTGCTTATATAGTCTTAATGGTCATCATGAGAGCAGTAATTTTTGCCAAGATAATCCAAGCTAAGTGAACTAATATCTTCTTTGACTCCCTCCATGAGTTTGGGAACCATAGCTATTGTAATAGGATACAGCGGAGGAAAGAGGGGATCTGAGTGTCAGGAATTGGCTACATTCTGGTGTGTAAAAAGATACTACTTACAATATGATTGTAAAAGGTGAATAAAATAATGAGTGCTTCATGAGGTAGGCCTAGAGAAGAGCACAGATTTAGAAGCCATTTCTGAAGGACAATCATCAAGACACTTCCTCACACAAAACATATGGAAATTGGATTAATTTCTCAAGTCCCCTAAAGTACTAACATTCTGAGTCAGGGGGTGGGTGATACCTGCAAATTAGTGGATACCAGTATGATCTTTTGGAACTAGTTTTTTACTAGACAGCATTAGTAAAGGGACCTAGGAAATCATTAAATTCAAAGTCATGATATAGAACCCCAGTTAATTAATCCAGAGTGGATAGATGTTTATATTGTCCTTATCCTTTAGGCCCCTAATCTGGTAGCCTAAGGGCAACCATAACATCTCAGGTTAGCTTCCAGACATTCTGGGCCTCTAGCACCATCTGAATTCCTGTAGATCAGTGGATATTTATTCACTCCAGTGAGAACAAATTAAATAACTGACCATTTTTCTTCCACCTTAAGGGTTGCCAGTGTTGGGAATACTTTCCCAGTGTTCGGACCAGGAAGGCATCTTGAAACTAAGGTACTAAGTATGATTAAACAGCTAAGGAATATTCATGAAACAAATCATTGTGTAAAAGGACTCAAGCAAACTACCATGGAACTTAAACTTGTTCAAAAATGACTGTTTTAGTTTTTGGATTTTTCCCCCCATTGTTGTGTATATGCCTAGGTGATAGGTTAGTATAAATTTGATTGCTTCTTGGATTTTTCAAACTCATATTACTTTTTTTTTTAATGTATAGTCTTTAGTATCTTAAAACCCTGAAGAACAGAGTTATGCTAGCATACTCACTACAAAAAAAGCAAGCAGTGGCTGACTTTTAGAAAAATACTGGGATTAAGAACAATTTAAGTCTTTGGGGAATTCAGAATGTTCATGGAAGTGTCCAGGTCTTAGAGAAGATAAATAGATTTCCCAAGAAGAGAGCGAGATACAAGTCAATAAAACAGAGCTAGAAATGGAATACTAAGGTGAACCCTAGATGTAAGAAGACAGCAAAGGCATAATTGCCTTAATACAGGTATCCTAGAACACTTCACCTAAGGTTCTTAAGTTTTCTTTAACAAAAGATAGAGTTGACCGCAGCATTTGCAGTAAGAACGAACCTGAAAGTTAGCTCCAGGTAACTGTAAAGATCTAGTATATGCAGAGACCTGGGAAACAGGAAAATTAATACAAAACTAGTGAAAAAGAATGCCCTAAAAAACACTATCCAAAGAAATTTCACATGTGTCTGGAATCACACAGGTTTATAGTAGAAGCATTCTAGTGGCTGAAGATTCTCTTTAGTAATAAGTCAAATTATATATTTAATTATATTTGCAACAGATTATATGTGAAATCATAATTATAAATATTTTTTAAAAACTTTATGGGACAACCTACTTTTGAAACTAGGAGAGTTTTATTGATAATGCTAGAAGTTACCAGGAAATTCAGTAGTTTCTGTTTTACTCAGTATGGAAGCACAAACCATAGTAAACAAAAGAACAGGAAGAGAGACGTGTGTATTCATTAAGTGGGCAGACTTTTCCTCAATTATTAACACAATCAAAAGGGAAACAGAAAATTCCAAAGACTAAAGAATGGTGGGGAAAGTAAGTGCCTGAATATCACATCACACCGTGTGGAGCTAAATAAAGAAAATTAATTATGTATGGTGCTATTCTCTCCATCTCTGAGAACCCCTTCTCATTTTTAGACCCACCTTTCCTAGTTCGTTACTGCTCTCGGATTATAATGGAGTACTGTTCTCCCACGCCTAACCCCAAGCTGTATAAATTCTCTTGTTTTGCCTCACTCCTCAAACCTATATTGTTTAGTTTTTTTGTTTCTCTTTTAGTTTTGGTGTTGAAACCTGGGTTGTTTAGTTTGTTCTCTTTTTTCTTTTTCTTTCTTTCTTTCTTTTTAAGTGCAAAGTCTGTCTCCGGTCCTTTTCTAAGATGTCTTCAGCTCATAGAACTTTTACCTCTCCTACGTGTCATGTTCTCAGCATCCTGCTTTCTGATACATGGTTAACTTAATTGATATTTAATTCCTCAGAAATGATAGTTTTAAACAGAGGAAAGATCTACATCTTTGTAAAGTTTTATATGGGTTTTAATTCTTAGCAATCTGACAGTGCCAGATTCATTACATATAAATTCATAACCAAGTCTGGGCATTTATATCTATTTCTATATGAATTTCCATTAAAACATAGGTTGATGAATAAAAATGGCATAATACTTCAAATAAAAAGGAAGAAGGATTGGAATCAATGAGCTGATTGTAAAAGTTTATATGGAGAGACAAAAGATCCAGAATAGCCAATACATTATTGAAGGAGAAGAACAAAGTTGGAGGACTGACACGACCTGATTTCCAGACTTATTATACAGCTACAATAACGAAGACGGTGTGGCATTGGCAAAATAATTGGAAATAGGCTGATGGAACAAAATACAGAATTCAGAAATAGACCCAAATATATCGAGACACAAATATAAATATAGTCACATATGTATACACATAAATAAATACAGTCAACTAATCTTGAACAAAGGAGCAAAGGCAATACAATGGAGAAAAAATAGTCTCTTCAACATCCACATGCAAAAAAATATATCTAGAATCACACAGTCTATATCCTTCACAAAAACTAACTCAAAATGCATCATGCACCTAAATGTAAAGTGCAAACAATATAAAACTCTTAGAAGATAATATAAGAGAATATGTAGATGATCTTGGATTTGGTGATGTTTTTAAGATACAACACCAAAGGCATGTTCTAGAAAAGGAATAATTGATAAGTTAGACTTTATTAAAATTTAAAACTTATGCTCTGTAAAAGACACTATCAAGATTATGAGAAGACAAGCCACAGACTGGAAGAAGGTAATTGCAAGACATACGTGATAAAGGACTGTTATCTGAAATATATAGAGAACTCTTAAATGTTAACAATAAGAAACAAACAAATCAATTAAGAAATGAGCAAAAGATCCGAACAGACACCTCACCAAAGAAGATAAACACCTGGAAAATACGCATGTGAAAAGATGCTCAACATCATATGACAAAAATCCCAAACACTGGCAACCCCAAATGCTGGCAGGGATGTGGAGCAACAGGGACTCCCATTTATGGCTGGTGGAAATGCAAAATAACACAACCACTTTCGAAGACAGTTGTGGTGGTTTCTTACAAAACTAAACACAGCCTTACCGTACAATCCAGCAGTTATGCTCGTTGGTATTTAACCAAATGAGTTGAAAACTTATATACATACAAAAAAACTTGTACATGGATGTTTATAGCAGCTTTATTTAAAGTTGCTGAAACTTGATACTTGATAACTGTAGGTGAGTGGATAAATAAACTTCTACATCTAGACAATGGAATATTATTCAATGCTAAAAAAATGAGTTCTCAAGCCATGAAAAAACATGGAGTAAATTTAAATGTATATTTCTAAGTAAAAGCCAATGTGAAAGGCTACACACTTTATGATTCCAGCTATATGACATTCTAGAATAGGCAAAACTATGGAAAAAGCCTAAAGGTCAGTCATTGGTTGCCAGGGACAACAGGAAGGAAGGATAAATATGTAGAACACAGTAGATTTTTAGGGCAAGGAAGCTATTCTGTTTGATACTATAGTGGTGGATACATATCATTATATGTTTGTCAAAAATTATAGAATGTTCAACCCCACCTGTGAATCCTAATGTAGGCTATGGACTTTTGTGATAATGATGTAGCAATAGTAGGTTGATGATGGAAAAGCTACGCATATATGGAATTAAAGGACATATGGAAATTGTACTTTGTATTCAATTTTGTTGTGAACCTAAAACTGCTCTAACAATACAGTCTATTTTTTAAAAAATGGGTAGACAAACATAAGAAAAAGGGAAAGACAACAGCAGATATATGAGACACTTAGAAGTTACTGCAGTCAAAATAAAATGATAAATAAGTAAAAACTACGGAGAAGGCAAGAAAGAGCTGAATCTGAATGTTTCAGTGGGAGAAGCCAATAATAATGATGCCAGTTTCGTCACAGAACATCGAAAATGTTGAGCAATTACAGATACACAGTATCTTAAGATTTGGAAATGATCTTAGAAACAAAAATCCTGGTTGAAAGATTTTATAAGTAGAAGTCAGATTTTTAATTATCAACCATGCACAAAGAAAAGAAAAAAAAAAGCACCTAAAACTATGGACCAATATTCCTCATGAATATAGATGTAAAATCCTTAAAAAATATTAGCAAACAGAACTTAGCAATATGTAGAAAAGATTATACTCTATGGCCAAGTGGAATTTGTCTCAGGAATATAAGGCTGTTCAATATTTGAAAATCAATCAATATAATTCACTGTATTAACAGACTAAAGGAGAAAAGTCACATGATCATATCAGTTGATGGAGGAAAATCATTTGGTAAATTCAACACACATTAATAACAATAAGAAAAATAAGATGAGGGGCACTTCCTCAACTTGATAATTAGCGGGTACAAAATACTCTATAACTAACATTACACTTATTAGTGAAAGACTGAATGCTTTTCTTCAAAAGATCAGAAACAAAGCAAAGATGTCCACTCTTACCACTCTTATTCAAAATATTGCTGGAACTTTGAGCCAGTGCAATAAAACAAGAATAGGAAATAGAAAGCATACAGACAAGAAAGGAAGAAATGAAATTATCACTATTTGCATATGGCATAGCTGTCTAAGTAGAAATTCTCAAGGAATCTACCAAAATAACTCCTAGAACTAATAAGTTCAGGTCACAGGATTCAAAAGAAACATTAAAAAGTCAATTGTATGTCTGCATACTGACAGTGAACACCAAAATTAAAATCACTCACCATTTGCAATCACTCAAAAAAATGAAATACTTGAGTATACATCTAACAAAGATATACAGAAATTGTATGTTACAAACTATACCATGCTAGTGAAAAAAATCAAAGATCTAAACAAATGAAGAGATATATCATATCCATTGATTGGAAAACAGCATAATAAGGATGTCAATTCTTCTCAAGCTGATATGTAGACATATAACAAAATTCATATCAAATTTCCACCAAGATTTTTATAAATATACAAAAAATTTTTCTAAAATCTTTCCACTAAAAAGGAGAATTACAAATTTCCCTGATGAAAATGGATGCAAAAATTCTTGACAAGATAGTGTCAAATTGAATCCATCAATATATGAAAAGAATTATTCACCACAATCAAGTGGAATGTATTTCTGGGCTTCAGAGCTGGTTCAATATCTACAAATCAATCAACGTGATACATCACATTAATAAAAGAAAGGATAAGAACCCCATGATCCTCTCAATAGATGCAGAAAAAGCATTTGACAAAATAAAGCATCCTTTCTTGATAAAACCCCTCAAGAATGTAGGGATAGATGGAACATACCTCAACATCAGAAAGGCCGTATATGTAAAACCTATGGCTAATATCATCCCCAATGGGGAAAAATTGAGAGCTTTCCCCCTAAGGTCAGGAACACGACAGGGATGTCCCCTCTCACCACGGTTGTTTGAAATAGTACTGGAAGTCCTGGCCTCAGAAATCAGACAACAAAAAGAAATAAAAGGCATCCAAATCAGGAAGAAGTCAATCTTTCACTCTTCACAGATAACATGATACTATGTGGAAAACCCAAAGACTCCACCAAAAAACTTCTAGAACTGATACATGAATTCAGCAAAGTCACAGGATATAATAATCAGTGTACAGAAATCAAATGCATTTCTATATACCAACAATGAAGCAGCAGAAAGAGATATCAAGGAATTGATCCCATTTACTATTACACCAAAGCCACAAAACACCTAGGAATAAACCTAACCAAGGAGGTAAAAGATCTATACACTGAAAACTATTGAAAGCTTATGAATGAAATTGATGACACAAAGAAATGGAAAAGCATTCCATGCTCATGGATTGGAAGAACAAATATTGTTAAAATGTCTATACTAACCAAAGCAATCTACACATTCGATGTAATCCCTATCATAATAAAACCAACATTCTTCACAGAGCTAGAACAAACAATTCTACAATTTGTATAGAACCAGAAAAGACCCCAAATAGCCAAAGCCATGTTTAAAAAGAAAACCAAGCTGGAGTCGTTACAATTCCAGACTTCAAACTGTATTACAACGCTGTAATCATCAAGACAGTATGGTACTGGCATAAAAGCAGACACATCGATCAATGGAACAAAAGAAAGAACCCAGAAATGGACTGACAAATGTATGGCCAACTAATCTTTGACACAGAAAAACCTCCACTGCATTTGATTAGTTGCTTTAACACTGTCCCCATTGTATATGGTCTTAATGTTTTTTGCTTTCTAATAATCAGTAATGCCTCTTCAGAATTTTCTGAGAGTTTCAAGTGTCTTGTCATTTAATAGATCTTTGAATTACCAAATACGTTTTACAATCACTTTACCAAGGAGCAGAAGAAAAACCCCAAACTTCCGGGAATTCTATCAGAATTGTACTGAATATTCATGTGTTCCCATATCTTTAAATTTTTCACTTAAAGTACTTTGGTGATTTATGGAATTGAATGTTACAGTGAAGATCCACATGAAGTCCCTCCATGTTTGTCAAGCATTTTGAAATTTTCTCCTCAGTAATTTCCTGTTCTATGTAAGATTTATTACTAGGTACATCATGTTTTTATTGTATTGTAAAAATCATTTATCTTATTGCGTTTTTAAAATTTTTGTTGCTGGCATTTTGAAATGCAAATGGATTTTGTACATTGATTTTGTATCCAGAAAATGTTAAACTCTCCAATTTGTTCTAATAATATACATACATACATGCATTGATTGATTCCATGCGGTTTTTTAGGTAGACAATCATATAACCCACAAATATCACAGTTTATTTCATACTTTCTAATTTATTATTTTATTTATGTGTTTAAAGATATATATATTTATATACCTTTCACTCATTAGTGATTTGGCTACTTCACTAATGTTGAATTGAAATGATAACAGGTACATTTCTTTGTCCTAATATTAGAACATTCGTTTCAACATTACCATATAATTTTTCTGTAAAATTTTATAGCTTTATCAGATTAAGGAAGTTCTCTTAAATTGCAAAGCGTTCTTCTCTATTCTATTCTTTTTAGTCAGGAACTGATACTGAATTTTATCATATGGTCCTTGTGCATATATAGAAATGATCATAATACTATTCTACTTTAATGTTTAATATGATAAATATATTGGACTTCTTATGCTAACACAACATGGGCTACTTGAACAAACTAAGCATAAGTCATGCTATATTATAATTTTCTACATTGTCTTCTTGAGCTCCTTAATATTTTTTTAAAGGTACTTGCACCTATGCCTATGAGTAAAATTGCCCTATAATTTTCCATTACTACACTGTTGTTTGTTTGTTTGTTTTTTGAATTTTGGTGTCAAGAATATGTTGGCTTCATAAAATAAACTGAGAAATATCCCTTTTCCCCACAATATTCTGAAATATAAGTGCAAGGTAGGAATTATGTGTTAAAGTGTTTCATAGAACTCATCACCAATACTGTGTGAGCATAGACTTGTATAAGTAAGTCCTTTTAAACTGTTGATCACTGTTTATACACTGTTTAGACTATTCAGACTCCATATAGAGCCTCTGTAACTTCTCAGGTTAGTTTTGAAGAGTTATATGTTTTAAAATGTGTTTATTTCATAAATATTTTAAAATTGATTCACATAAATTTATTCCATAATACATGATATTATCTACAGCATCTATAGTTATAACCTCCCTTTCATGCTGTTGTTCATGTGTTGTTGTTTTTTTAAAACTCCTCTTGTCAGAGGTTTTTTTGTTTGTTTGTTACTGTTTACTGTTTTTAAAGAACCAGCTAGGGGCACCTGGGTGGCTCAGGTGGTTAAGCGTCCAACTTGAGCTCAGGTCATGATCTCACAGCTCGTGAGTTCGAGACCCGCATCGGGCTCTGTGCTGACAGCTGGAGCCTGCTTTGGATTCTGTGTCTCCCTGTCTCTCTGTTCCTCCCCCACTCCTCTCTCTCTCTTTCTCTCTCTCAAAATTTAACATTAAAAAAATTTAAAGAACCAGCTTATGGTTTTATTGTTCTCCCTCCAAATAAATTTTAAATAAATTCAATAAATCTTAAATTATTTTAATTTTTGCTGTGTTTCATTTTTAGGATACATATTGTTTGCTAGTAATCTTGGAATTTGAAGGATGGATATTTAGCCCAATAAAATTTAGCTTTTTTCTTTTTTCTCATATATACATGTAGGCTGTGACTTCACATGAAATATTGCTACAGCTGCATCCTATAAGCTTGTAAATGTACTAGCTTTATAACTACTCAGCTCTAAATATATTTTAATTCCTATGAATTATTTATAAGTGGTTTTTATTTTAATTTCCAAATGTAGTTTAACAGTTGTAAGTATTATAGAATTGGATTGCTTAGAAACATAATTCAAATAAAGAGGAACTGAATCTAAAACTAAATTTTATCACTAGACTGATAATCACTAGCAAGAGGAAAGTCAAGGGTATATGTGAGATGAGTAAAATATTTCCTTATCTTTATCATATAGGGAAACTTAGAAATTACATATTCCACAAAGTAAAATTAAAATAAATTTAAGGGCAGTTTTGTTGATTCAATAATTGAACTTCTACATTTGCATGTACACTTAAGTTTTAAAGGTAAATAGTCCATAATGTGAAGTTTCAAAACAGTGAATATTCTAAAATCAGCAATAAAAATCTCTCTGACATAAACTGAAACATTGATTTCAGTGCAATAAAGTGCTTGACTATTATAAACCCAATAGTCCCCCAGGATTAGAAAAGTGAATTTGCAGAATAGTGAACCAGCTGCATTTAGGGACAGAATCTTTAATGAAATCATCTGGGAGTAGTTAAAGGTATTATCTGTATGTGAAAATCGACACTCCATTACAGCAAATTAATTATTAATTAATTTACTAGAGTCAAGTTTTTGAGATAGCTAAAATCTTAACATTTTTATTGAGTGGTTATATAACAGTTCACTTTTATAGAGTTTTAAATCACAACTATACATGATCATGTTAATGAAGCATGCATGTAATAATTGTTTTAGGAATAAACAAATGAAAGCCTTCACATTGTAAGACAATTCTAAGAATTAGACAAAAGATTACAAATAAGGATGCCTCCTTTTCACTCAATGATTTACTCCTGTTTTCTTTTTAACTTCTACTGTATTTGACTTAGCCAAAAGTAATCTTTTTAAATATATCAAACATTTTTTTAATATCTTAATTCCAAATGACCTGTCCTGTCTGTCAAGTATGGTGAATTGGGCATCAGTTCAGTTTATTTCTGCAGGTTTCATTTAGTAAATATTTTTAAGTCCTCTAATAATCCCAGAAATCTTCAGAAACACAAAATTTAATTTGATTTTTGTTGAAAGGACAATGGTTATTTTTAGTGCCTTAAAATAAACACTCAAAAATGAACTCAAAATCAACTAAAGACTTCAGTGTAAGATCTGAAACCATGAAACTCTTAGAGGAAAATGTAGGAACAAAGCTCCTTAACGTGGGTCTTGGTAATAATTTTTTGGATATGATTCTTTAAACATGATCAGTACAACAAAAAATAAACAAGTGAGACTACCAGACTAAAAAGCTTCTGAACAGCAAAAGAAACCATCAAAAAAGTGAAAAGACAACCTAGGAAATGGGAAAAAATATTTGCAAACAATTTTTGTGATAAAGGGTTAATATCCAAGATGTATAAAGAACCCATACAACTCAGTAGTGTACAAACAAATAACCTAATTCAAAATGAGCAAAGTACCTGAGTAGACATTTCTACAAAGAAGATGTACAAAAGGCCAAAAGGTACATGAAAAGATGCTCAATGTCACTAAAGATGCTCAACATCACTAGTCATTAGGGAAATGCAAATTAAAACCATAAGGAGATATCATCTTACACCTGTTAGAATGCCCATCATCGAAAAGACAATAAATAATAAATAATAAATGCTGGCATGAATGTGGAGAAAAAGGAACCCATTTGCACTGTCGGTGGGATTGTAAATTGGTATAGCCACTACGGAAAAGAGTATGAAGCTCCTCAAAAACTTAAAAATAGAACTAACATATGCCAACAATTCCAATTTGGGGAATATATCCAAAGGAAATGAAAATACTAACTTAAAAAGATGTATTCGCTCTCCATGATTGATCATAGGATCATTATTTACAATAACCAAGACATGAAAACAGCCGAAGTGTCCATCAACAGATGAATGGATAAAGAAGTTGTGGTGTATACACATAGTGGAATATTGTTCAGCCATAAAAAATGAGGAAATCCTGCCATATTGTCAGTTGACAACCATATTGTCAACCATATTGTCAATATGGTTGAAGCTTGAAGGCATAACGCCTAATGAAATAACTCAGAGACAGACAAATATTGTATGGTTTCACTTATGTGTAGAATCTAAAAACAAAACAAAACTTAGAATGAGAGATTAGACTTGTGATTACCAGAGGCAGAGAGTAGTGGAGAAGGAACTGGAAGAAGGTGGTCAAAGGTACAATGTATAGTTATAAGACAAATAAGTACTAGGGATGAAATGTACAACATGATGATCAGAGCTAATATGCTGTATGATATATAGGGAAGTTAAGAGAGTTAATCCTAAAAGTTCTCATCACACAAGGAGAAAATTATTTTTTTTCTTTTTATTGTATCTATATGAGAAAATGGATGTTAGCCGAACCTAGTGTGGTAATCATTTCACAATAGAGGTAAATGAAACTATCACGGTGTATGCCCTGAACTTATAACAGTGATGTATGTCAATTATTTCTCAGTAGAACTGGGGGGAAAATATTTGTTAAGACACAATACACAATGGCAGTGTTAAGAGTTCCTGTTCTGAGTTTCACTGTGGCCTTTAGGGTAAAGGTCATATCTGAGCACCCAAGGACCTCTATGGAAGGACTGTTGACAACCTCTGTAACTTCATTTTCATCCTTTTCCCCACATGGACCCTTTGCTCCCTTATTATAAAATACTCTGAATTCATAAACCGATGTTTAATGGCACTACACGTTTCCTCCTTCTACTCTCTTCTCTCGGCTTGCTCTTTCCCACTGTCTCTTTTATCCCAACAATACTGTGCGATACAGTTGAAAAATATCTGTCGCTCATCAGAATGTAAATTTCGTGAAGGCAGAAACCATGCATTGTTCAACTCTGTCTTGACCAGAGAAAGACTGATGCCTCGCAGCTGCTCAAAAGTGTTTGTGAAATGCTCAAATGGAAGAGATGGCTTGAGATGACTGTATGGCTCCCTTCCAGCCTGTTTGTTTCCGCTGCCATCTCTGATAAGAAAGTCAGGATAAGAGTGGGAGGTAGAAGCCCGTTGTGTCAGTTAATATTAATGGGTATCTGAATATAACAGTCTTCCTGACACTTAAAGCAAATTGTGTATATAAAATGGATCTGAAGCATTATTGTTTCCTGGCCACCTTACTTCTGAAATTCATGTGCACAGGGGCATGTGTTGTATTTTGAAAATCAATAACTTATAGTTGTACTTGTTGAGATTTAAATACCACAGATGCAGTCAATATCCTACTGAAGGCATCTCTTCCTATGTTGTACAGACATGCAATGAGTCTCAGCTTTTCTGTTCTGGTATGCTTTTCTATGATGCAATCGAATATAATAATGAAACTCTCCAATAGCACTGATTAAATGAATCTTATTTGACATTTATGAAATCAAGGGAATATGTTGACAAATGCATCCAGATTGGGAAACATCATAAAAGTTAATAGAAATGACTTATAATGTAAATACCATTTATATACAGTCTCTGACTCCTGAGCAGGTGAGCTCTTGTTAACAAGGTTAAAACACACAGACAATGCAAACCACTGAATGTTTACTTGTACAGATATTTCTTGGAAACCCTTGCAGAACAACACTATGTGCTTGCTGACTCAAAGAGATGAAAAACTATCCTGAAAAATTTAAACGCAGAGGGGTATTAACAGGATTGGTGGCAGTTGAGGGTTTAGGATGAGGTTGATACAGCTAGCAGTCGATGGGGCAGAAGGTGGTTTGGGGGAATAGACAGCATTTTATTAACTATGAGCTGCCTTCAAAGAACTAGATGGAATTGTGAAGAACATTTCAGTAGTCAGCAACATCATAACAAAAGGTAATTACAGGTGCAGGAAGAGAGTTCTAAGTACAGGATCCATTTTAATAGGAGATAGGATTTGTGGGCTACCACAGAATAGCCAGGATAGAGCATGCTTGGTCACATGACCACACATGGTGTCTGGAAAGGGATTGTGAAAGAGCACACTCATTCTACCCATATACCTTTGCCATTCAGTACATCCCTCCCTAATGTCTCCCTAGTATGGCTTCTGACTGAAGGAGATCCTTCAGCTTTTAGGCTTTTAGGGGAGCCAACCACTTGTAAAAGTAACACACAGAAGCTGCCATTATTCCAGCACTGAAATAGCCTCTTGGTTTGGGATTATTTTACCCATCAGAAGAGGCAGGGAAGAATATTGGTTAAGGCTTTGGGATTAGCCAAACTTGGGTTAAAATAATGGACATGTTAGCTTAGCTATGTAACGTGGAAATGGTTATTTAAATCTGCTACTCCTCAGTTTCCTTCACTGTGAACTTGACATAGTATCAACCATCTCCTCGTCTTGTCAAGAAATACATGATGTACTGTACGTAGGTGCTTAACATAGCACTCTACCTACAAAACAAACCACTGTACTACAGATCATCTCTTTGCAACTCCATTCTGTCAATAGCTGATTAAAGATGGACAGCTGACTTAAGGGAAACCAGTCCATAAGGTAGAACAAACCATTCTTTTTCTCCAATAATTTGATTAAAGAGACATCCGCCCTGTTGTCAGTCTCTGCTGGGAGATGCGATTGAAGTGCTGTGATTGTAATGGAGCAGCAAGGGTTGTAGTCGAGTGGTCATGCCAACCATGGAGTAAGCTCCAAAAAAAAAAGAATAGTCTTGAAAGAAGGAATGGGAAGACAAATTCAGCAAAAGCATAAAGAGAAGTGGACGTGAGAGAGATGTCATTAATACCTAAGATACTTACAAGTTCCCCCAGCTCCTCACTTTGTAGTTCCAACCCCCTATAAAGCTTGGATATATTATATTTTTGCTCTGGGATGACTGTCAAAGAGTTTATGTTTACGAGTGTGAGCCATGTGAACTGTAGCCTCCTCTGTAATGTGAGATCAATTTGATTTGATACGGTTTGAATAGATAGAATTGCCATAGTATCTATTACTCTTCAGGATGGGAGGGATAATAACTATCTCTTTTGGCCTGAACTAGTTTAGATGTTCAAATGAGTCTTTTCCTTGTCTCCTAAATACCTCAATTAGAAGAGAAATAAAACCAGATAATGTAGAGTGACCTTTCTGCAGTTCCAGAACTGGCCAGTGCCAAAGGTGGGCATTCTCTGATTCCTAGCGCAGAGTTCTTTAAACCCTGTCATCCTTTTTCCTTGATTTTTAAAAATCTATTTGTTGGGGCACCTGGTAGCCTGTCGGTTAAACATCAGATTCTTGATTTCAGCTCGGGTTATGCTCTCACGGTTTGTGAGTCCGAACCCCACATTGGGCTCTATGCTGACAGCTCAGAGCCTGCTTGGGATTCTCTCTTCCCCCCTCTCTGCCCCTCTCCTGCTCACACACACTCTCTGTCTGTCTCACACACACACACAAAAATAAAATAAATAAACATTAAAAAATCTACTATTTGTTTAGCACCTTCTAAGTTTCTCTGTCTTTACATTATCTTGTGATGGCCCAACAGCAATTTCATATTAATTGATATTTCAATTTTTTAACGGAGTAAAGGAACTCTGAGAAGTTAAGTAGCTTAGGTCTCAAAAACATGAACTCTATTTCCTCTGCCTTTGAAAGTTCTTTACCTCTATAATTCTACTTCCTTCAGCCATCTCATCAGAAGTGGATGAAGAGAATGATTGTTATATCTCTGTTTAAAGAGTTGGGAGAAAGAAAAATCCCTCTAAATTTTTTCACTTTTTTTGCTTTCTCGGTCTTGACAGCCTATTGTCATCTGAAGGAATACAAACCAAATATTTCTAAAGAGAATATGCATTCACTAGATTGTTAATTACTTGTTTTTAATTTTTTATATTTATTTATTTTGAGAGGGGGTAGGCACAGAAAAAGAGGGAGAGAGAGAATCCCAAGCAGGCTGTGTGTTGATAGCACAGAGCCCCACGGGGAGTTCGATCTCATGAACTGTGAGATCATGACCTTGGTGGAAATCAAGTCTGAGGACCGACTGAGCCGCCCAGGTGCCCTGATCTCAGCATTTAAGTAGCACATTGTGATCTAGAAGGAACCCATCTCAGTGGAGGCCAGCGGCAAGGACTTGTCTGGAAGCTATATTATCTGAAGGATTTTTGTTGACAACATTCTTAGGGGCTACAGAAGCTGGCAAATGCTCATCAGCATACAGCAACAAAAGAAATACTTCATCATACACCAAATATTGCAGCCTGCACTGAGGCTAAGCAGTCAGAAGCATGAATTCATTAGTCAGTGCCATAAAGCAAGAAGGGTCCCATCAATTTCCAGTTGGTTGTTAGAGACAGAGTTCCCTCCAAAAGAAAAAAGTAGGCCCCAGAAAGCCTTGGCGTATAGCTTTCAAGAAATCTATACCACAAGTAATTACTATTGGGGAAAGCACAGTGCTCTGTATTGTTTTCAAGTGTTACAATTTTGCAAATGGTGCTGCAGTTTGATGTAGCATTGAGTTAAAAACATCACTCTAGGGCGCCTGGGTGGCTCAGTTGGTTGAACATCTGACTTCAGCTCATGTTATATCTCACAGTTTGTGGGTTCCAGCCCCACATCAGGCTTTGCACTGACAGCACAGAGCTGCCTTTGGATTCTCTGTCTCCCTCTTTCTCTGCCCCCCCAAACATAAATAAACATTCAAAAAGTAAAAGCACTGTTCTAAATATTCTGAAATGCTAAATTTTTCCAGGTGGCTTACTCTTTCTGAGAGAACTAAAGCACTCAGCAGCATCCCGGCCTTTGTCAGCTCTCCTACCTTTGCTCCAAATACTGGGCTCAAGCAGAAACCAAACAAATCTATACTAGGACATTTGAGTTTTCTGAGATGTTGTCACCAAAGGGGGCACTTGAAGGGCTAAAATTTGGCCTGGTGGATCCATGTGTATGTCAATGATGACAAATAAACAGAATTTAATTTCTAAATCTCAAACAATGCAAATATAGGAGGCTCAGCCAATGGGAACATTTCTAGAATTCTTTGTTGAGATCAGTAACTCTGTGACATGTACTTGCTGGTCACATCAGGAATTAGATAAGAATATCACTTACATCTGAGGTGAGGTCCATCACATTTGTTAATTTTAGATGCTGGGAACATTCTTCATGAGAAATAGCCACTATTAAAATTCAGACAATTCTTGCCACAGGTCAGAGGTAAAACAATACTATGTTTTTCATTTAAAAGAATTTGTAAAACACTAGTTATGGCCATGCTTCTGAAACTTACAACATTCGTAGACAAGTTAATGCTTTTATTTTTTTTTCAGAATAGCCACAGACCATTGACTTTTGCAAATATTTTTAAAAGATGATAATATTTCTCAAAATTGTAAAGTTTATCACGTTGAAGAAAGAGATGAAATCACTGTATCTTCACCAAGGAATCTGTGTCTAGCTTTTTAATAGATAATTTGAGGTATAGTTCACACTTCAGTTAACTTTTCTTCTTATACTTCACTTCTAAATTATAGTGTCCTAAACTAACAATGATAGATCATTATTGAGAAAAAACATCAAGGAAAAATTGCAAGTTTATTTTCCAGAAGTGAAAGACATAAGTTTTTGTATAGAAAGGACCAACCAAGGACTAGAACAATCAGGATAATAAATGATAACACACACACACACACACACACACACACACGCACACACACACACACACTCATTATATTTTTCAGTATCAGGAATAATGGAGCAATTGTCTGAAGGTTTTGAAAAAAATAGTACCAAATCTACAATATTATTCACAACTGAACTGTCCATTAAATATCAGGATGAAATGAACACTTTATGAGATTCACAGGTGTTTTTTTAATGTACCTTCCATGAACTCATTTTTAGCAGTCTATCAGAGGTTATACTCCACTAAAACGATGAGAAAATGTCAAAAAAGGGAGAGTTGGGGTCCAAGAAATAGGAGATCCTGTGAAAGAGAGAAAAGAAAGGAATACTCATGGCGATAGTGAAGAGAAGTTCCAGAATGATAGTTCAGCATTGGGCCTAGAGAACATTTAGAACAGATTAGAAGATAGAAGAATCCAGAAAGTATGATTCTAATGTACTTTCTTGGTAACAGCTACAATTCACATTAAGCCCACTAAATATTAAACTCACTAGGGGTGCCTGGGTGGCTCAGTCGGTTAAGTGTCTGACTTCGGCTCAGGTCATGATCTCGCGGTTGGTGAGTTTGAGCCCCCGTCAGGCTCTGTGCTAACAGCTCAGAGCCTGGAGCCTGCTTCAGATTCTGTGTCTCCTCCTGTCTCTGCCCCTCCCATACTCATGCTCTGTCTCTCTCTCGCTCTGTCTCTCAATAATAAATAAAGATTAAAAAAAAAAGAAAGAAAAAAATAAATAAACTCACTGGATTTGTTTGTATTCATAGATTTACACAACCATCACCAGAAGTAATTTTAGAACATTTCCAGCTCCCCAAAAAGAAACTCATCAGCTACCACCCCTCAATTTTTACACACATCTTAATCCTAGGCAGCTGAGAATCTATTTTATGTCCCCACAGATGTGCCTGTTCCAACCATTTTGTTTGTTTGTTTGTTTGTTTAGAACAAGTGGGGGAGAGGGGCAGAGGGAGAGAGAATCTTAAGCAGACTCCATGATGTGAATTTCCATCCCACAACGCTGGGATCGCTGGGATCCTGACCTGAGCTGAAACCAAGAGTTGGAAGCCCAACAGACTGAGCCACCCAGGCGTCCCTATTCCAAACATTTTAGATAAGCTAAATCATAAAATATGTTACCTTTTGTGGTTAGTGTCTTTTACTCAGCATGGTTTTAAGGTTAATCCATGCCATAGCATATATCATAATTTCATTTTTTTATGGCTGAAAAATATTCCATTGTATGGATATATACCACATTTTGTTTATATATTAGTCAGTTGATGGAAATTTAGATTGTTTCCAGCCTTTGGCTATTATTAATGCTGCTGTAAACATTTCTGTACAGAATGTTGTGTCCATATCTTTTCATTTCTCTTGGGTATAAACCTAGGGGTGGAACTGCTGGATCCAATGGTCGCTCTCTATGACTATTTTTTGGGAACTACAAGTCTACTTTCCAGTGTGCTTGTACCATTTTACATTCTCACAAGTAGTACATGAGGATTCCAATTTTCCCACATCCTCATCAGCATTTGTTACTATCTTTTTTTTTTTTTTTTTTTATCATAGCCATCCTAGAGAGTGTGAAGTGGTATCTTAGTGTGGTTTAAATTTGCACCTCCCTGCTGACTACTGATATTGAGCATCTTTTCATATATTTATGTCAATTTATGTATCTTCTTTGGGAAACGGTCTAATCTTATCCTTTGCCCGTTAAAAAAAAATGTATTATTTGTCTTTTTTTATTAAGTTGTGTGAGATTTTATATTCTAGAAACAAGTCCTTTATCAGATATGTGATCTGCAAATATGTTCTCCCGTTCATTGGGGTGATTTTTTATCTTCTTGACAGTGTCCTTTTGAAGTACAAAACTTTTTAAGTTTAGTGAAGTCCCACTCACCTGTTTATCTTTCGTCACTTACATTTTTGGTGTCATATTTAAGGAATCATTGTCACATTTAAGGTCATGAAGACTTACTCCTGTTTTTATCTAAGAATTTTATAGTTTTATCTTTTACATGTAGGTTTTTGATCCAGTTTGAGTTCATTTTTTATATTGTATTCTTATGCTTCTTAATATATTAAAACACAATTGGCTCACTGTCAAAGAGTTTGGAAATTAATTATTGATCTCTGCATAGGAAAGGAAGATAACCAAAAAGGAGAACATTATAACTAGAATAGAAAAATAAATTCATTTAAAAGTTGCACAACAAGGAAGTTAATATACATTTTGGTTGTGAAATCTAGTTAGTTTTAATAATTTAAGCCCTGAATGTTTAAACAAAAAGAATAAAATAACTATGTTAGGAAGCAGGGGAAGGAAAAAAGTGAGGGTATTATAGAACAGCTAAATTCTCATCTTCTGATTAGGACAGTCTGGGTATAATACCTATAATTGGAAAAATAGTCAAGAAAAAGGATTATAAGCATGTTACTTACAGAATGAAAACCAATTCTATCTACCCAAAGGACTAAAGGTTATTACCTCGTTGGGATCTGAATCTTGTTGGTGGTAAGGTAGTGTGACAGAAGACTTGTGTTTTGCACTGCAAATTCTGTTGTTTGATTTTTACTATGTATTGTTGAATTGAACACAACTTTTGTTGACTGAAAAATAAATTTAATGCAACAGTTTGACAGAGAAAACCTCAGTGTCAGTGTAGAGGCTTTCTTGGAAGTATCCTATAACATTGTGACGCAGAGTTCTGTGTATGTTTATATGAAATGTGCACCAAGATATAATAGAGCAATTACTAAGAAAAGGTGATATTCAGTGAATAATTTCACATTTGAAAGCTGGAGAGCACAGTATTTTAATTTGGGAAGTAGTGTCAAATTGTTTCCAAGTCCATTCTTTGTTTGCCATTTGGCTTTGCAAAATACGTCAACTCTGATGCTACATTTACATGTGGGTTTTAAGTTTGCCCTGGATATGTTGTTGATTTCTTTCTCTGATGAACGAAGACAAAGATCAAATATTAAAAAGGAACCGAGTTCACAAACTTTGCTGTCTTCATTAGTATTTAATCATAAGAAGGCATAATGTTCCATCCTCAACATTTAAAATCTTGATATTTCAAACCTGAAGTAATAAGCTTGAGCTTTGCAAAATATATTGCAAAATATGTCAGGTCTTTGAAATGGTTTTCACGGACAGTGTCAGGGTTATGTAGATACGTTTTGATGCTGTCATCATTTCAAAGGGCAAAGGTAAATAAAGTCTCTTCCTTTTAGTGGCCGGCATAGAAATTTGTCTTGCATTCTGTATCTTACTGCTCCTGCAACAAATCAGCACAAATTTAGTGGCTTAAAAAAACACATATGTATTACCTTACAGTTCTGAGGTCAGAAGTCTGAAAAGAGTCTTATGGAACCAATATCCAAGTATCTTGACTGGAACACCTTCCTTCTGAAAGTTCTAGAGAAGAATCCATTCCTTGCCATTTCCAGCTTCAAGAGTCTATCTGCCTTCCTTGGCTCATGGTGCCCTCCAGCAATGTCATTCTCTGATCTCCGCTTTCATTGCCACTTCTCTTTCACCCTCATGCCTCCTCTTATAAGGAACCTCATGATTTCATTGGACCCAGCTGGGTAATCTTTCTCCCTCAAGCTCCTTAACTCACATCTGCAAAATCCCTTTTGTCACGTAAGGAAACACACAAGTTCCAAGGATTAGGACATAAACATCTTGGGGACCATTAGCGTCCACACATTCATTGTATGTTTCTTTGCCGAGAACACGGAATGCATATTTACACAGTGGCTCAACTTTGATCATGCTTACTATTTTCACTATTTTTAAGTTAATCATGGGCTACAAACTATTGTCTGTGAATAAAGCAATGTGTGAATTAGCATGTAAAGTGTCACCTCTCTTAATTGTGTATAATTTCCTTCCCTTGCTGTGCATAATGGAATATAAATGAAGCTCCCAACGGTTTTCCACTCCCATTAACTAGGTGATATTCTTAGGTGGAATGAATATTTTTCTAATAGCAAGAATAAAGTGCCATTGAGTACTTTTATGCTATATATGTACCACACATATGTTATTAATTGATTCAGGCTCTGTATATCAGTGGTTCATATAAATAGGAAACAAATTATATATGTTATTAATTGATTCAGGCTCTGTATATCAGTGGTTCATATAAATAGGAAACAAATTATCTGCTGGTATACAATATATGCTCTTTCACATAGCGTGCTATTGCCATTGATTTCATATAACTATACAAAAAGTCATTTGGGGGTGCCTGGGTGACTCAGTTGAGCATCTAACCCTTGATCTCAGGGTTGTGAGTTGAAGCCCCACATTGGGCTCTACACTGGGTGTGAAGCCTACTTAGGAAAATAAAAGTCACTTGATAGTGGAGTCATGTGATCCTCCTTTTCCTCTAAGCATAATATCCGTCGTTGTCTTTGCATCTCACTCGTAGGCTTCTCACTGTAGTGTGCCCATAGCTCTTTTTCTTTCCTAAGCAAAGGTAAATTTGAATGCTCTCTCTGCAGTTGTGGCCACTTCTTATTAGCCGTCAGCAATCAAGTTAATACATTTTGTACTGGAAGGCATTGTTGTGTACTTCTAAAATAAAAATTCAATTGATTTACCAGAGAGGTCACCATATTTTGTTCAAACGTGATGGCAATACATCATTGATTTCATGTAGTCTGTCTTTGATAATGTTTCATCAGAGGACCTTCACTTGGGACCAACATTGAGTGCAAAGCCAGTACAGTACAGCTCAGCTTCCACTATTTTTCAGGTACTTCCTATTTAATCTTGGTATTTTTATGACCTTGGTCCTAAATCACCCCACTGCCAGATTTGCTTATTTCCCCAAGTACAGATCTAAATTATGTATTTGTCTAATGCTTGTGCTTACTCTTTAACTACATGTTATCCTTTCAAGTTGACCTTCTAAATCACAACTATCATCAGTATTTTACATATCACTCTTAACAGCTTTCTCCATATGTGTAATTGAGGGATATTGTAAACTACAGAAATAACAATGAAAAAAGTAAGTTAGACAGATCTAAATAAAAACATGCAAAAGAAATAAAACTAGGTGCACCAAGATAATGTCTACCCTATAAATTAAATGTTACTAGAAGATGAATTAGCCTATGAAACTCCAGAAATAGATGAGCAATTTTAAGAATGCGGAGGCTATTAAGAATCTTCTGAAGATAATATTAATTTACAGTTCAAATTTGAAAAATGGTCATAAATATTACTCTCTGCAAGGCTGCTGAGTGCCAAGAATCACAGGATAGACTGATGGAATCATTGTAGCCCAATGTCCTCTTTGACAATGGTTGGATCGTAGAATTCCTCTATCAGTGTTTCAATTTTCATAGTAAATACAGTGGCCAAGATGGAGCCTATGAAATCATACAAAAGTTCTTAGGTATCTCACAATTTGGAATCCCTCAAGTACTCCCTTGATGCTGGCAAATATTAGTGGTCAGCCCTTTAATTCAGGGACTTTACAGGTCTCTCTGTGTATATTTACTAAAAAATACATGGGTATTAGTCAAAAATGCTTTATTCATAGACTATTTAAAACAGTTTAGTAGGCTCCCAGAAGCTATTTTCTATTTGACTTCCAACTAATTAGAATATAAAGCATTTTCCAGAATATATTTTATTTTATTTTTATTTTTATCTAAATTCCAGTTAGCTAACGTATGGTGTAATATTAGTTTCAAGTGCATAATCTGGTGATTCAGCACGTCCCTACAACACCTGGTGCTCATTACAACAAGTGCACTCTAATTCCCATCACCTATTTCACCCATCCCCCCACGCAGTGCTCTGGTAAACATCAGTTTGTTCTCTATAGTTAAGAGTCTGTTTCTCGGTTTGCCTCTCTCTCTTTCTTTCCCTATGCTCTTTTGTTTCATTTCATAAATTCCACATATTTGTCGTTCTCTGACTGACTTATTTCACTCAGCATTATATTTCACTGAGCGTAAAAATACCAAGGTTTCATTCATTTTTTATGACTAATATTCCATTGTGTGTGTATATATATACACGTATATATACGTGTATATATATCACCTCTTCTCTACCCATTCATCAGTTGACGAACATTTGGGCTGTTTCCATAGTTTGGCTATTGTAGATATTGCTGCTATAAACATCAGAGTGCATGTATCCCTTTGAATTAGTATTTTTGTTTTCTTTGGGTAAATACCTAGTAGTGCAATTGCTAGAACTTTGGGTAGTTCGAGTTTTAACTTTTTGAGGAACCTTCATACTGTTCTCCAGAGTGGCTCTACCAGTTTGCATTCCTGCCAACAGTGCAGGTGGGTTCCCTTTTCTCCACATCCTCACCAACACCTGTTCTTTCTTGTGTTGTTGATTTTAGCCATCTGACAAGTGTGATGTGCTATTTTCATTGCAATTTTGATTTGTATTTCCCTGATGATCAGTGATGTTGAGCATCTTTTCATGTGTCTGTTGACCATCTCTGTGTCTTCTTTGGAAAAATGTCTATGACTTCTGCCCATTTTTAATTGGATTATTCATTTTAAGGTGTTGAGTTTTAGAAGTTCTTTATATATTTTGGATACTAACCCTTGCAAATATCTTCTCCCATTCTCTAGACTGCCTTTTAGTTTTGTTGACTGTTTCCTTTGCTGTGCAGCTTTTTATTTTGATGACGTCCCAATAGTTTAGTTTTGCTTTTGTTTCCCTTGCCTCAGGAGACAAGAAATAAGTTGCTCTGGCTGAGGTCAAAAAGGTTACTGCTTCTGTTCTCTAGGATTTTGATAGTTTTCTGTCTGACATTTAGGGCTTTCATCCATTTTGAATTTATTTTTGTGTTGGTATAATAAAGTGGTCCAGGTTCATTCTTCTGCATGTTGTTGTCCAGACTTATCAGTACCATTTGTTGAAGAGACTTTTTTTTTCCCTATTGGGTATTCTTTGCTGCTTTGTCAAAGATTAATTGACCATATAGTTGTGGGCACCTTTCTGGGTTTTCTATTCTGTTCTATTGATCTTTGTGTCTATTTTTGTGCAGTACCATACTGTTTTTTAATCCCCTATACCTTTGTAATATAACTTGAAATCCAGAATTGTGATGCTTCCAGCTTTGCTTTGCTTTTCCAAGGTTGTTTTGGATATTTGGGTACTTTTGTAGTTTCATACAGATTTTAGAATTGTTTGTTCTAGCTCTGTGAAAAATTCTGGTGGTATTTTGATTGGGATTAAGTATGTAGATTGCTTTGGGTAATGTAGACATTTTAACAATATTTATTCTTCCAGTCCATGAGCATGGAATGTTCCATTTCTTTGTGTCATCTTCAATTTTTTCATCGCAGCTTTATAGTTTTCAGGGTACAGATCTTTTAACTCTTGTTAGGTTTATTCCTAGGTATCTGATGGCTTTTGGTGCAATTGTAAATGGGATTTATTCCTTAATTTCTCTTTCTGCTGCTTCATTATGGGTGTATAGAAATGCAACTGATTTCTGTACATTGATTTTGTATCCTGCAACTTTACTTAATTCATGTAACAGTTCTAGCAATTTTTCGGTGGAATCTTTCAGGTTTTAATATAGGGTATCATGTCCTCTGCAAACAGTGAACATTTTACTTCTTCTTTTCCAGTCTGGATGCCTTTTCTTTCTGTTTAGACTTCCACTACTGTGTTAAATGACACTGGTGAAGGTGGACAGCCTTGTCTTTTTCCTGATCATAGAACAAAAGGTTTCAGTTTTTCCCACTGAGGATGATATTAGCTTTTCATAAATGGCCTTTATTATATTGAGGCATGTTCTCTCTAAACCTACTTTGTTGAGGGTTTTATCATGAATGGATATTGTAGTTATCAAATGCTTTTTCTGCATCTATTGAAAGAATCATATGGGTCTTATCCTTTCTTTTATTAATATGGTATATCACATTAAGTGACTTGTGAATATTGAACCACCCTTGTAACTCAGGAATAAATCCCACTTGATCATGGTGAATGATTTTTTAATGTATTGTTGAATTTTGTTTGCTGGTATTTTATTGAGAAATTTTGCATCCATGTTCATTAGGGATATTGGCCTGTAGTTCTCTTTTTTAGTAGAGTCTTTATCTGGTTTGGGTATCAGGGTAATTCTGACCTTATAGAATTAATTTGGATGTTTCCCTTTCTTTTCCATTCTTTGGAATAGTTTGAGGAAAATAGGTATTAATCTGTTAATATTTGGTAGAATTCACCTTTAAAGCCATCTGGCCCTGGACTTTTGTTTGTTGGGAGTTTTGTGATTACTGATTCAATTTCTTTGCTGGTTATCAGTCTGTTCAAGTTTTCTATTTCTTCCTATTTCAGTTTTGGTAGTTTATATGTTTCTAGGGGCATATCCATTTCTTCTTGGTTGTTTAATTTGTTGCCATATAGTTTTTCATAATATTCTCTTATACTGTTTGTATTTCTGTGGTGTTGGTTGTTATTTGTCCTCTCTAGTTTATGATTTTATTTATTTGGGTCCATTCTCTTTTCTTTTTAATAAGACTGGCCAACGGTTTTATCAATTTTATTAATTTTTTCAAAGAATCAGCTCCTGGTTTCATTGATTTGTTCTATTGTTTTTGTTTTGTTTTGCATTTCAGTCTCAATATCACTTATTTCTGCTCTAATCCTCATTATTTCCTTTTTTTCTGCTGGCTTTATTCTTTTTTGTCCCTTTTCTAGCTCCTTTAGGTGTGAGTTTGGATTGTGTATTTGAGATTTTTCTTGCTTCATAAGGTAGGCATGTATTGCTGTATTCTTTACTCTTAGGACCACTTTTGCTGCATCCCAAAAGTTTTGGATCACTGTGTTCTCATTTTCATTTGTTCCCATGTATTTTATTTCTTTTTTGATTTTCTGGTTGACCTATTCATTGTTTAGTAGCACGTTGCTTAACCTCCACGTATTTGTGGTCTTTCCAATATTTTTCTTATGGTTGACTCTCACATTTCATAGTGTTATGGTCAGAAAAGATGCATGGTACAATCTCAGTCTTTTTGTATTCGTGCATCCTGATTTATGACCTAATGTGTGATCTATTCTGTAGAATGTCCCACGTGCACTTGAAAAGAATGTATATTCTAAGGTGCCTGGCTGGCTCAATCAGTTAAGTGTCTGACTCTTGATTTTGGCTCAGGTCATGATCTCATGGTTCAAGGGATCAAATCCTGCATTGGGCTCCATGCTGACAGCACAGAGCCTGAGTGGGATTCTGTCTCTCCGCCCCCCCCCCCCACCTCTCCCCCATCTCAAATAAATAAAATTTAAAAATAAAGTAATAATAATAAAAAAAGAATGGGTGTTTTACTGTTTGGGGATGGAATGTTCTGAATATATGTGGTAAGTCCATTGAGTCCAGTGTGTCATTCAAAGCCATTGCTTCCTTATTGATTTTCTGTTTAGATGATCTGCCCAATGATGTAAGTTGGATGTTAAAGCCCCCTACTATTACTGTATTATTATCAATGAGTTCCTTTATGTTTGTTGTTGATTGTTTTATATATGTGAGTGCTTCCACATTTGGAACATAAATATTTACAATTGTTAGATCTTCTTGTTGGATAGACCCCTTTATTATGGTATAGTGCTCTTCTTTATCTCTTGTTGCAGTTTTCGTTTTAAATTCTAGTTTGTCTAGTGTAATATTGCTATCTGGCTTTCTTTTGACATCCATTTGCATGATACATGTTTCTTCATTCCCTCACTCTTTATCTGAAAGTGTCTTTAGGTCTAAAATGAGTCTCTTATAGGCAGCATATAGATGGGTCTTGTTTGTTTTTGTTTTATTTTGTTTTCATCTATTCTGATACCCTACGTCTTTTGATTGTAGCATTTAGGCCATTTACATTCAGAGTAATTGTTGATAAATTTGTATTTATTGCCATTTTATTCCTTGTTTTGTTGTTGTTTCTGGAGATTTTCTCTGATTCTTTCTTGTCTTTGTCACTTTTGGCCTTTCCTTCACTCAAAGAGTCCCTTTTAATATTCTTGCATGGCTGGTTTAGTGGTCACAAAGTTCTCTAGTTTAATTTCTGATGAGAACACTTAGGTTTTGTACATTTTGCTTAGGACAAGTCCATATTTTATTATTAGATTATCTGTTGCTATCTTTTAAGCTACTAGTGTTTTTAGTACTAGAAATTTCGAGTTGCAGTTTTCGGAAATTATCATGTAAGCTGTTTAACTCTTAGTTGGTATTTGTAGGAAGCTTTAATTTCTTGGGCTAGGAAAACCAGAGTTGTTTTAACCAAGGATACACAAAGGTTTAGGTATCAGCATTAACTCCCTAAGGTCCATTTAGTAGGTGTGTAATGAGTTTCACAAACTGAGATGAACCTATTTAATGATAGGGCAGCAGAGAAGCAGCACCCTAGAATGCTGTCATGAGTGACTTTGTGCTCCTAGCTAGCTTGAGATGAATTTCACCATGGAACTACTCACATGTTTTAAAATTGGAGACCCATTGAAGGGCCATGGCCATGCAAACAACAATTCAATGCTATAGTCAGGGAAATGGCAAACATTTTGTTGTTGGAATTGCTAAGAAAGACTTTGTGTAGATGATACAACCTGAGAACAACTTCAAGGAATGTTAGCAAGGAGACCTTTACATAATCACCCATGGTATCTTCCCTTTCTTCTACAAGATCCAGCAGGTAGTTCTGCATTTAATAAAATAAATCCTGAGAAACCGCAAGACAGTTATAGAATAAAATATTTACTTGTTATATATAACCTCCACCTTTATTAATTTTAACAGCCTTTATATGAATGGATAAAGAAGATGTGATATATGTATACAATGAAGTATTGCTCAGCAATCAAAAAGAATGAAATCTTGCCTTTTGCAACTATGTGGTTGGAACTAGAGGGTATTATGCTAAACGAAATTAGTCAGAGAAAGACAAATATATGACTTTACTCATATGAGGAATTTAAGATACAAAACAGATGAACGTAAGAGAAAGGAAGCAAAAATATTATAAAAACATGGAGGGGGACAAAACATAAGAGACTCTTAAATACAGAGAACAAACAGGGTTCCTAGAGGGGTTGCGGGTAGAGGGATGGGCTAAATGATAAGGGGCATTAAGAAGGACACTTGTTGGGATAAGCACTGGGTGTTATAGACAGAGGATGAATCAATGGAATCTACTCCTGAAATCATTATTGCACTTTATGCTAACTAACTTGGATGTAAATTTGAAAAAAAAAGGCTTTATCAAATTTACCCTCAGATAATCAAAGCTATGACAGATGAACTTTAGCTATATTCTTAACTCAAATCTTGAGTAAAAGCTCATTTTGTCTTCCCAATCCAAATTAGAAACACTCTGAGTCTTGTTATGATCTACCTTACCTCTCTTCTGTAATCTAGTCCCTCATATTCGATACTATAAGTCATCACCTTCAGGAGAAAGTTATACTGATTACAGCCCATGTCCTTAACTGTCTTTCTTAGCTGCTAAATGACACATGAGTTTAAGGAAAGTGTACTTGTCCTTCCATGCAACTGAGATTGGGATCTTAAGTAAAATGAATTTTTTTTTAAGTGAAAGGAGTTTATTTTTTTATTTTTTTATTTTTTTTTAATGTTTATTTATTTTGAGACAGAGAGAGACAGAGCATGAACGGGGGAGGGTCAGAGAGAGGGAGACACAGAATCTGAAACAGGCTCCAGGCTCTGAGCAGCCAGCACAGAACCTGACGCGGGGCTTGAATTCACGGCCGCAAGATCATGACCTGAGCCAAAGTCGGACGCTCAACCAACTGAGCCACCCAGGCGCCCCAAGTGAAAGGAGTTTAAAGAAGGAGGCTGAGCTTACTGGCTTTGTACTTTGCTATTTGATATATCTATCCTTATCTTGAAAATAAATAACATTAAACATTCAATTCCTGTCCTCTATCATTTTCAAGTGTATTCCTGCTTCCCTGCCTCCACTCTTAATATTTCCTGTACCCTTCCTAGTCTTTTCTTTGCTTCTTGAATATTCTTTATATTTTGAGACTCATATCAAGTACCAAATCCTCTTTAAATATCCCACACCATTTTGTCCTGCACTAGTCTCCACATGTTGATCATCCCTAAACACTTCTATACCCTGGGCCATTATGCTCTCTATCATTCTAACTTATATACACTGAGGTCTCTAATTCTTCTCTGCTAGGTAAAAATTATCTTTGAAATCACATGAGCTCCTTCACTTCAAAGAAATATATGTTAGGTGTTTTATTTGTTTATTTGTTTTATTTCATGGTACTTCATTCAGAAAAGGATATGTAGTATTCAAATACATAGAATCTTGTAACTTTGGGGCTAGAATTGGCTAAAAAGTTATACACCCCAATACATATATTTATTTATATATTATATGCCTGCATGCTACACTAATATTTTGTGTGCATTATAAAACATGCACAAAGATTGAAATCTTATTAATGATATTCAGTATAAATGGAAGTTCTAATATTTTATTCCCAAACACGTCTACATCACCCTGAGCACTGACTTTAGAAATCACTGATTTACAACAGGTCTTTTCAAAACAGGCTCTGATGAAGCCTGTTAGAGGTTTCTACAGAGATGCTTTGGAAGCTATTGCAGGGTGTAAAAGGGAACTGAAGGGAGGTCTCTGATGTTTTCCACCTGTTACCCACATCGCCTCAATCAAGTAACTTTATTATTTACTTTTTTCCATACTAGGGATATATGAAATATTGTTTTATTGCAAAATCATGTGTTTTAAAATCATGATGTGGATAATTATTTCATTTAAAAATGAATAACACGGACATAGAAGGATTTATCAAGGTGACACCAATTAAAGCTTAATAAACTCTTGTTTTTTTGCAGTAGAGCCTATCATATTCCATTTATGCTGGAAATATTTTCTTTTTTTTTTTTTAATTTTTTTTTCAACGTTTTTTATTTATTTTTGGGACAGAGAGAGACAGAGCATGAACGGGGGAGGGGCAGAGAGAGAGGGAGACACAGAATCGGAAACAGGCTCCAGGCTCCGAGCCATCAGCCCAAAGCCTGACGCTGGGCTCGAACCCACAGACCGCGAGATCGTGACCTGGCTGAAGTCGGACGCTTAACCGACTGCGCCACCCAGGCGCCCCTGGAAATATTTTCTAAGGCTTCTTATGTATCAACACAAAGATTCCTGATCTGTTGAATTTTGCAATATATCTCTTTCACTAGACGTAAGGAAAAATGGTAAGGGTTACATAATGTGTTTAGAAACTTACTTTGGAATTTCAAAGTAGATTAATGGGGGGGGGGGGGGGGGAAGTAACTTATATTCAAGGAATGATTTGCCAAACAAAATATGTGACCCAGAAATCTTAACGAAAGATTCAACAAATCTGAATATAAGAGAATTTAAAATATCAACACAAAAAACATTATAAACAAAGTCAAAAAATAAGCAAGGGTTAGAAAGTTTTGAACAAAGATTTATTCATAACAGGTAAAGGCCTCCTATTTTAACATGTAAAGGTCTCCTGTAAATTAATGCAAATATGAAAAACGGACCAACAAAGAGGCAAAGGAGATGAATATTCATTTCACAGAAGAATAAAGACAATTAGTATATAATGTATTGACATAATCAAATGCAATTTAAATAAAAATATACATTGTTCGCTCAAATGGATACAATTTAAAATATTATGATTTAGAAAAGTATTGGAACACTAGCATAGACATCAGCATATTCCTACACTAATATTGAAATTATAACTTGAGAGAACTTTAAGAAGACAATTTGTGTCAGTCAAAAATTAAAGTACTCATATTCTTTTACCCAATACTTTTACTTCTACTAATGTACCTGCAGAAAACTACACATTTGCACAAAGTTATTATTAAGCACTCTATCAGTAAAAAAACGGGGGAAATGTGCACATACAGAGAAATAAATGAATATATTACAATGCATCAATTTTATGGACTATTAAAACAATTAAAAATAAATAACATGTCTTCATGTTCTAAAAAATGAAGAAAAATAATTATCTGGTGAAGAAAATCAACAGACAATAATTCATGTGGTAGGATCTCACTCATATACTCCTCTACAATGAAACATTAAAATAATACAAGATTTCATTTTTGTGAATAAGAATGTGTCTGTGTGGGTATGAGCACATGCACCACAGTTTAGTGACAGTGACCTGTGGAGCGGGAAGTGGAATGCTTTGGTTGATTTCTGGAGTATTCAGAATGATTTGATAGTTATCTAGTTGTGTTCAAGGGATGAGACTAGCCTGGGATCCCTCCTACTACATCGCCATCCTGGCTCCCTGAACCATGGAATGCTTTGTAACAAAGAGAAACTCTCGCTTTTTATTCCATTTTTTTTCTTTTTGTTTGCACAGTTACAAAAAGCTGCTTTCTTTCTGTAATGTAAACATCTAATATACACTCAAGTATACACATACAAATCCATATTCTCTGTTGCACACACACATAAACATATGAACACAAAAACATAATCTTACACCTAAAGATCAAGTAAAGTGTAAAGATAATAAAATGATAGTAAGGTGTAAAGATAATAAAATGGTTGGTTTGGAGTAAAAAACCAATTATTAACCTCCAGTATTCATAATTGTAGTCGTGGAATAAAAGGTCTTTGAAACTTGCCTTCCCTTGACAAAATCTTCCCTGACCCATCAATTCTTCATGGCATACACAATCACACAAATGGTTGCGAAAGAGAGGTGGAAATGAAATGAAATGAGTACTTATTATGCATCAAACAATATGCCAAACATTTTACCAGTGGAATCTCATTTAATTTTCATCCATCATAGTGAGGCAACTTACTAGTTTAATTTTTAGATGAGACATTTGAGACTCAACAGACTAAGTAACTTGCTCACGGTTACCAGCAAGTAAATCCTGAAACCAGAATTCTAGATGAGTCTTATTCTAAAACCAGCCTCATTAGTCAAGGTCTCAGCAGGAATGGCACGACTGAATTGGATAATTCTGAGGAAGAGTTTAGAGAAGAGCACATTTAGAAAAATGGACATGATCTAGGAAGCCACAAAGCATAGTGCCTTTGCAAGGACTGGCAATCCCTAAACCTGAAAGGCCAGAGAACAGGACTGGTGATGGGAATCTAGAAGACAGAGTGTCTTCAGAGAGGCTATTAATGGGACCTGTGACCTTCCCTTTAAGGGATTACCTCTCTCAAGAAATTCTAATCACCTGGAGAAACACCATGTCAATGTGTTCAGAGATTCCTTTTGCAATCGGGTCTGACTTGCCAGAGCCTTATTTTAGGACATCTCAATGAATGAGGAATAAAAGGTCTCAAGTTACCATTCTAGGTTCCATAGCTTATTGGCAGGCGTCACTCTGTGAAGGTTTCATTCCTTCGTACAAGATATGGCAGTATTTTTTTGAAACCATTTCCTTTTATGAATCTCCATAGTGATCTTGTGAATGGTGTGGCCTATTCACCAGAACCATCCAGTAATTGGATAAGCCAAGAATTTGTTCTGTCTCTTGCTTGTTTCTGCTGCTTGACTGAAAACCATTCACTGTTCATTAGGATCTATTCAGGAGGGGAAGCCCAGAAGAGAGATAATTAGAAACTCAATGACTGATTTAACTCTTATTATGAGCAAATACACAGGAACTTAAGAAAAGGAACCTAAAAGAGTAGAAAAATAAATTATTTAAAATTGCTATGGCACCATATGAACAAAGAGTAAATTGAGTATTGGGATACGTAGAGGCCATTCGTGGGGGGTAAGAATCCTACACTGGAACACAGAGTTTATGAGATAAGACAATGCTTTATTTAATGAGAGATTATGTAATTGAAATGACGGTGACTTATATTTAAAATTTGTGTGCATAAATGGAAAATGAAGGGAATGAATTTGAGGTTCTACTTTGGGTAAATAAAGGAAAAGTAAAGTACAGAAGTCTGAAGTTTGAAAAAAAAAACATTTTGAGAAAATCTTTGAAAAATCAAGCATTGGGGTGGCTGGAAGGCTCAGTCAGTTAAGTGTCTGACGTCGGCCCAGGTCATGACCTCGGGGTTCATGAGTTCAAACCCTGTGTGCAGCTCTGTGCTGACATCTCAGAACCTGGAGCCTGCTTCAGATTCTGTGTCTCCCTCTCTCTCTGCCCCTCTCCTGCTCACGCTCTGTCTCTCTCTCTCTCTCAAAAATAAATACACATTAAAAAAAAATCAAGCATCAAACCACTTGTGATTAGGGAGGGTAACTTCTCATTACTATCAATTTCAAATAATTCAAAAAGAGATCGTAACAATACACCAGAAGGACAATGGTATTTTGTAAGAGTAACATTATCTAAACACATAACTAACATAAAAACTAAGAAAATGTTCTCTCCTTTGAATTCTAAAACTGTACCTGAATCGGTTAACTTGCAAAATGGTTTTCAACTACATATAAATAGACTATACTATATCTAACTACAGACTAATAGACTATACTATCTAACTATTTAATGAGTATTAAATACTCACCACAGTGGTTTTAATTTTTCATAGTAAACGTACCTGCAACCTAATATGTTTATTTATGCTTTGAAAAACTTTCTGAGTTCTTCTGTAGATGTGGTATGCTCTGTTTGAGTGGCAAGGCAAGCAGTCCTATCCTTTCTTTGAGGAGGGGTGGGCAGAAATTTAGCACAAGGCTGGACATCAGAATGTGCTTTCATGCTATCGGATAAGAGATAGCAAGCACAATATTGTGATGACCTTGTCCATGGCATCACCATCCCCAAAGGCAGAATAATAGAGAGTTGTACTTATATACTGGAATAGAGTCTCCTACTTATTAGCAACGTGATTGCAAGCAAGTCACTTAAGGTCTTTGATTCTAGTTTTTGCATCTGCAAAAAAATGGAATAATAGCACTTCCCAGGGCTACGGCATATGGCCACACAGGCTGTGCCTTGCGCAACACCAAAGGAGGCCACCAGGCAGCCCAGGCACTCTTAGGTTCCAGGCAATGCACTAGGTGTCAAATATATTAGCTCATTTAATCCTTCTACCAGCCTACAAAGTAAGGATTACTATTAATTCCAGCTCACAGTTGAGGAAACTAAGGCAGAAAGAGGCTGATGTTAAATAACTTTTTGTATTTGGTCTGAAAAATCATCAGTCAATGACAGAAGGTATTTTGCCATTTATCGTAAGTAAATTTCAAAAACAGAAGAAATGCAATGCCAAATTTAATATTTTAATAGTATGGATGCTACTCAAATTGGAAGTCGTTCTACCTGTGCATATGGCATTATTCTGCTTAGCTATTTTGATGCAGAAAAATCTCTATTAACTTCTGTTTTTCTCACTCAGAGGATTAACTATGTCATCTATAAATGACATTGGCAGCTAGATATTCATAACACACTATATCCTTTGTAGTTGGAAAGGTAAGGGCACTCTATTTTACCATTCCAAGCAGTATAACTCAATGCTTTCTAATAGTCAGTTATATTTATCCTTCAACCTATATATATTCCATTTTACTTGGTTTTTTACTCATTCAATTAAACATTATACAAACCGATATATTGTGAGTGTGGCAAAAAAAAAAATGGAATTGTTTTCCTATGAACAGGTTACATGTTTTGTTAACACTTGTGATGGTTAATTTTTTATGACAACTTGACTGGAGTAAGGGATGCCCAGCTACCTGGAAAACCATTATTTCTGAATGTGTCTGTGAGGATGTCTCTAGAAAAGATCAGCATTTGAATCATAGATTGAATAAAAATGATTGCTGTCACCAATGTGGGTGGGCATAAGTCCCACTTGAGGATATGAGTAGAATGAAAAGGCAGAGAAAGGGTGAATTTGCTCTCATTGCTTAAACTGGGACATCCAGTTCTCCTGCCCTCACACGTTGATTCTCTGGCCTGTGGAGTGGGACTGAACTACACTACCAGCTTTGCTTGTTCTCTAGCTTGCCGATGGCAGATTGTGAGACTTCTCAGTCTCCATAATTGTGTGGACCAATGCCCATAATATATGACATATAGCCTGTTATATGTATGTATTATATATCTAGGTCCAAAATCTATGATGTATATCTATATTTCTATCTGTATCTGTCTATCTCCTGTTGGTTCTGTTTCTCTGGAGAACCCTGACTCTGGAGAACATCTGAAAAGTTGATTTAAAAAGATATGGTGTTGAATCTGGTGTGAATGAGCCAAATAGAAAAATCTAAAGAAAGGGGCACTGGGGTGGCTCAGTCAGTTGAGTGTCTGACTTTGGCTTAGGTCATGATTTCATGCCTTGGGAGTTCGAGCCCCGGGTCAGGCTCTGTGCTGACAGCTCAGAGCCTGGAGCCTGCTTTGGATTCTGTGTCTCCCTCTCTCTCTCTGCCCCTTCCCCTGCTTACACTCCATCTCCCTCTCTCTCTCTCAAAAATAAATAAAATCATTTTAAAAAAATTTAAAAAAAGAAAAATCTGATGAAGGACTTGATCAGTATATCTACAGTCCAAGAAAAGAACAGCTAGTATGTTTTATGTTTAAGCATAATGTTTATGCTTCTCATTTTATAAGTTCTGCCTTTAATTAACAACAAAAATTAGGCTTAAATGTCATAAAAGATTGTAGGATATTTCTGCATATACTTAGTTATTATGATCTGCCAACCCAAAGCACTGATCCTGGGGTTGTTTTTCAAAATTTATATAGCAGAATTCATAATCCAATATCTAAAAACTTAGTGCATTTCCAGAAGACTCTTGAAAAACTATAGATGTCCCTGTCTCTGTCTCTGTCTCTATCTTCAGGGATGTAGCCATTACTAAGAAATGTTTTGTGATGGATTTTTGAGATTTGCCTTGTGAATCATATTTAAAGACACAAAAAATACATTTTATTATGTTATGAAGGTTCTGTGTGGGATCTTAAAGATGTGTACAAACCTGGAAACTCCTCTTCTCCAGATTCTCCAAATCTGATTAATTAGAGTATTTCCAAACACCAGACCACCATTAAGTGATGCCACAGGCTCTGCAGAAAATTCCAAGAGGGAGTTACTAAAATTGTGTTTGCAGTGAAAAGTCTCTTCTTCATGTAAAACCTATCAAAATAAATAATTTGCTGGGACAGTACTTATTTTCTATACTTGCTTAACATAAAGATGCATTCTTTTATATTACTTCTTTAAATGTTTTTAAATGTTTATTTTTGAGAGAGAGAGAGAGAGAGAGGTGGAGAGAGAGAGAGCAGGGGAGGGATAGAGAGAGAGGGAGACACAGAATCCAAAGCAGGCTCCAGGCTCTGAGCTGTCAGCACAGAGCCGACACGGGGTTCGAACCCACGAGCTGTGAGATCATGACCTGAGCCGAAGTCGGACACCCAACCGACTGAGCCACCCAGGTGCCCCTCTTTTATATTACTTCTTTTTCAAGTAATTCTTTTATCGTTGTTAAATGCATTCAAACTAACTCTCATTCTCTTTCTCTATCTGTATATATAAATATAGATATATTTGAAATGAACATTGGGATTTCCTCGTAAAGATGGCTTCAGGTTTGAGGACATTAACTCCATTGTGGCCAGTTGTAGTCCCAGCCATATGTGGGGCTTTTGCTGATCAATATGGAAGAAATTATACTGTCTTCACATCCTAGCTAATTCTACTTACCCTTTAAAGTATTAGTTTAATGTCCTAATTCTGTTTTGACCATGCTGCCACATGTTGCCATGCTAAGTACATAGAAATCACATGTGCTTAATTGTCTAGAATAGTACCTATTTCACCCTTTTTAATAAAATTAGCCCAAAATATGAGCACGTGTGATTAACATTTTCATCTTTGAAAAAAAAAAGCTTTCCAAAGCTTCATTACATAAATAAATTAAACATAAGAAGAAGTTTCTTAGATTCCATAGCCTTATCTTTCTGTTTGTTTGTTTCAGGAAAATACTTACTGCAAGATCTATAGCAGGTACCCAAATCTAGCCTCTTATGATTCAGGCTTGGTTTTGGTTCTAACCAATGAAACCCAATTCTGGCTTAAGCAGAAATATGTATTAGAAGAATGTTAAGTAGCTCATTTATGTACATCATGTCCACACCTGAGCACCAGCTACCACCCCTGGACTCTTAATTCCATCATTGTTGCCAGACTTGAAATACAACCAATGCTGCAATAACAACTTTGTAATTCTTCTCTAATTTTTGCATACTTTTTCTAGTTTCAGTAGTGCAGGCAGAGAGATTCGATTAGCAATGCCTACGCAATTTATCTGCTTCCAATTATTGGGGGCGGGGGGAGAGATGAACTGGGAATAGCTCATCTAACTCCCTTCGACCTTATATCCCACCAGAATTTTTTCAATGGGAGATTCCTCCCAAGTAAAGAGATTTCAATGTTAAAATCAAATCATGAAAAATATTCAGTAGCTAGACCCCATCTGGCTACTGGTACACTAGGTCTAGGATTGAAGACCCATCAGTATATCTTGGAAACTATGAAATTAAATAGTCCTGGGTTCAAATCTGTCTCTTACAATTTGTATGCTCATAAGTAAATAATACAATCCTCTCTTTTCACAGTTTCCAGTGCAAGTCTGTTATGCATCCCTGCACATCCTTCTAAATGTACCAAACTGCACAAGAAGTGACCATTCCTGACACTGAGCCGTTTATCCAGCTAGCAATTAAGTAGGTTAAGGTGACCAGAGAGCATAACTCTTGTGCAAATGCTCATTTTCCATAGGAGAAGGACTGGTTTCTGCTCACTAAAATGTAGCTGAGACCTCAGCTCTGTGCTCCTTAGCTTTTTTAAAGGTCTGGGGTTTGTGATTTTAAAAACAGATGGCTCAACTGGGGTGCCTGGGTGGTTCAGTCGGTTAGGCGCCTGACCTCGGCCCAGGTCATGATCCTGTGCTTCATGGGTTCAAGCCCTGCGTCAGGCTCTATGCTGACAGCTCAGAGCCTGGAACCTGCTTCAGATTCTGTGTCTCACTCTCTCTCTCTGCCCCTCCCCTGCTTGCACTCTGTCTCCCATAAATAAATAAATAAATAAATAAATAAATAAATAAATAAATCAATCAATAAAAGCAGATGGCTCAAGAGACCATAGTCATGGGATTCATGACCACACTGCAGAGTCAGAAACTAGTTGTGACCTGAGAATCAGGGAGCAATCTGAAAGCTGGAAATAACAGAATTTTCTGCTATCTGAATCAAGAAATGTCTTTGTGTGAAGTTTTAAAAAGGGGAGAGAGTGAAAGGAGAAAGAGAAGAAGGAGAAGGATGTGAAAAAAAGAAGGAAGAAGGAGGAGGGGCAGGAGAAGAAGAACTTCTCTTCATCACACATAATTTTACCAAACCCATTAAAATTAATTATGCCAGTGTGTAGAATGACTATGTGAATGAATGCATACAGTAGTTTATGTATTAATAGGTAAATAACATTAGAAATGAGATCTTATGTTAGTCATAACTGTTTCATAAAATGAAGGTCCTTTGAGGTAGATACTGAGGGAAATACTTTTGGAGGTTTTCTATAAGAAGTAGGGCCTCCAAACGCATTGAAAAGGCTACAAAAAATTGTTAGCAAATGAGTTCACTGTTAAACTTAGAGACTACTTTGACCAAGTTAAGGATAATATGCGTACACCCAGAGCATTTAGATACTAAAGAAAACTTCTGCTTTCTTTGGGAATAAGTGTTGATGATACTTTTTTTTTTAGACGGAGCAAGCAAGAGAGAGACAGAGAGAGCATGAGTGGGGGAGAGGGGCAGAAGGGAGAGAAAGAGAGAAGCTTAAGCAGGCTTCATACTCAGCACAGAGCCCAACGCAGAGCTCGATATGGAGCTTGATCCCATGATCCTGGGATCAGGACCTGAGCCAAAATAAAGAGTAAGACACTCAACCCACTGCTCCACCCAGGCACCCCAGAACATACCCTTAAATTCAAAAATTACAACGTGCCTATGAGTAGATGGAAATAAATTCTCGGTTAAGGACTATGGCAATTTAACAAGAAGAGATTAGCATTTATTGTTTGATTGAGTCCTTGATCAGAACCACTGGAGACAAATCTTCACAGTCTTAATAGAGACAGATTATAATTATCTGTTTATGCATTTGTGATTTGGCAGTAGAATAGGGAGGATTTCCCACATAGACCTTTACTAATGATAATCTTCTGAAGGAATAGTTCACTGTATGTTATCTAATTAATCTGCACTATGCCCCGAGAAGTTAAATTTAGATAAGATTCTCATTTTAGACTGAGAAATTGAAGTACAGAAAATAATTAATGACCTTATGTCATGAATTAGAGCTCAAAGAAAATACAGGTTTTCAAAGTCCCTTTCCAGAGCTGGCCTCAGTCAAAGAAAGATAAGCAATTACCTATTCCTGAGATATGTGAATCATTGGGAAAGCCTTCAAATGTTTCCCATGCAAAATGTCAAAATGTCCATAATGCATTCTTTTGGATCAACAAAAGTCTTGATGACCAAATGAACCTACTGTAAATATCCCTCAGAGGATTAATGCTTTACTGTCTTAAAGTTTACTATTACAGTTAATAGATTTCCTATGAGCTGAAGAAATCGAGTTAAGAACATCTAGTTTGACATACTAGAGAGGCAGATTGTGAAGAGCTGCCCAATGAGACATTGGGATAACACAGGGCCGTTACCATATTAAAAAATGAGTGGAAAAGAATTAAGAGGTGGAAATCGCATATGTAAGTAATATGTATATGTATATGTACATGTATATGTATGTGTAAACATAAACATATGTATATGTAAACATAAACATATATGTTTAATTATATATATTCAATTATATATATATGTATATATATGTATATATATATGATGGTTGAAGAAATTGTATCTACTACTGAGATTTTCCAAGATCAGTCCTTAATGAATACATAAAGCTTTAGAGAATAGATCCTACCAGACTGTGTGCCTTTCTCGTTGCATATTATTATAGTTTAAATATGTCTTCACCCTGGACTATACATTTTTGAAGTAAAAAACTATGCATTTGTTTAACATATTAAGTTCCCACTGTTGTTCAGATATTCTGATAAAATAATGAAAACTTCAGGGTCCTTGCCTTTAAGAATCTTAAGGATTACAGAGGAGTTCTCTGTCATTTATCCTTATACTTCCCACGACTAACAGAATGATAGAAACACTCAAACAATTCTAATTCTCTCATTAAAATCTATTCACTTATTCTATTTTCTTTGGAAGCATTCCATTTAATGCTTGTCCCATTCATAAAGTAATAAAATTAATTTGAAGAAATGTTCACAGGCCATACCAAGAATTGCTTCAGTAAATACCCAACTAAAAATTAAGCAAAGTTAAATATATCTAGTTATATAAGTAGTAAATTTCTCACTAGATGCTGAATATTTAAGGCCTACCCAGTATTTATCACACTGCAAAGTCCCAATTAATATTTTATGATTGAATAAATGGATGAAAGCAGTCCTGCTTCTACCACTAAATATGTGATTTCAAGAAAGAATATCTGTTTGAGTTTATTTTCTCATTTGTTGTAAATGCAAAAATCCTTGCCTTGCCCACCTAATATTTTTGTTCTAATTGGATGCGATAGAGAATATTTGATATGTAAACTTGAGAAATATGAGACAACATTTTTGATAGATCATGTGTCTATTCAAACACATATGGTATCGCCTGCAAAACCTTGTCACTGAAATGTCAAAGATGTTGGAAACTAGCAAAATTCACTTCATTTCTCTACCTTCATATTCCAGTTGATATGAAGTATTAGGAAACTCAAGTAGGAGTGCTGAAATTCTGGGTAAGTCTTAGATACGGTGCCTGGAAAAGTTAGGGGTTCTATCTGAAAGGACCTCTGGGAAATCTGTTCAGGCCTTCCTGTCCAATGCATAGCTTCTGTGGCTATATGTAGTTAGATTTCAGTTAATAAATTAAATACTATTAAAAATTCAGTTTCTTAGTAACACTAGCCACATTTCAAAAGCTTATTAGAGATAGACTACCATATGGGTACCACAGACATGGAACTTTTCCATCACAGTAAGAAGCTCTGCTAAATCATTGGTCTAGTTGCCACAGGGCTGTGCCTTGAAGTGAGAAAACAAATTAGATTTTTGGTTCTGGTATAGGTTATACATTTGGGTTCTACCTAAATTCACTTACTACAAAAGTGGAGTATGAAAAATTTCGTTCTTTAGGAAATGAACAGTATAGCTACTCTGAACTGAAGCCCTTAAAGTGCCAGAAAGCATCATGTCAATTTAGTTAATTTAATCTAACAGTACTAAAGTATAAGGAATGTAAATTTACATACTACTAAAATCTATGCTGGAGGGAATCTAGAAGAACTAAAGAAGCCAGTCCAATGTGATAAAAATATATCTGTAGCTAACCCCTGTCCTAGTCATTCCTGAGATTACATTAATTTATAAAATATAATCTGAGTATCCAGTGCAGGCATTATTGTTTTATAATAGTTTACAATAGTACTCATTTATCTCTCTGATTTCCTGCTACCCATTCCTGAATAACTGTTTTCTTTACGGGTTGAATGGGGAGTATATAAATAGGGTTTGGAAGAAAGAATTATTACATTTATCAAAATATTCTACAAGCCAGAGAAACATTCTCTTTTGCACCTCTCAGGAGTTTGTTTGCTTTTCATACTTGAAAGAGGGGGAGTTCTTCACTTCCCCCCGGGAGTCCCTTTAATTGTTGAACATTGTAGCTCTTTTATTTTTCTGTAATCCTAAAGTGGAAAAAGATAGCACAGTCCTCCATCCAAAATCTACAGTCCTCCAGAAGAAAAGGTCATTTGGTCTTTGAGTCACCATTTCCAGTGATGTTTTTGAAATCACTCATATTCATTCATGTTTTTTGGCAGCAAAGCTTTTTCTGACACCAGACTGGCAGGTACCTTGATACCAATTCTGCCCAATGATCTATCCTCCAAGTCCCTAAGGATATACAGAGAAGGTCTTCCTCTTCCACATCACTTACTTACTTTCAGATGACTATCAAGCCCCACTTCCTCCAAGGCTCCTATTCTTTCAAGGCTAAGTATCAGTAATCCCCGCAATGATTCTTTCCTGTCCAGGTCTCCTTGTTGTTTGATATTCTCTTGTCAGTATGACGTGGGGATCGTTTCTTTACCGCTGATGAACTGTCAAAAGACTAAGTGCCAACCCTGAGCTATTCAGCACCTTAAATCAACATCTTCAGTCTCTTTTTCTGCCAGCCAAGAATATATCAGGGAAACTATTAATATTAATCAGGTAATTGGTGGGCCCCTGTCTTCTGCGTAGAGACGTTAAGAAGTTTCAGTGTTGCTAAAACTATAGTTATTCTCAGGAAGCCCATCCGTGAGGGGGACATCAGAAAAAATAACAAGATGAATAAAAATGCATTTTGGATGTAACTTTGACCTTGGGTGTTATGACAAGGGGGAAAAGGCAGAAGCATTGAAAGCAGTGTAAAGACACACACTTCATTCTAGTGTGTATCACAGAGGAGCAAGAGATGTAAACATCAAGGAAAAGATTGGTAAGCTGGAATTCAGTAACATGAAAAAAACATATTCACAAGGAAAGAGTTCTTAAATAAATATAAAGAAAAAGCTATTCTTTGGATAAAATTATTTTTGTGAACATTTTTTTAAATTAAAATTCTCAGAGGCGCCTGGGTGGCTCAGTCGGTTAAGCATCTGACTTCAGGTCAGGTCATGATCTCACCATTTGTGGGTTTGAGTCCTGCAATGGGCTCTGTGCTAACAGCTCAGAGCCTGGAGCCTGCTTCGGATTCTGTGTCTCCCTCTCTCTCTGCTCCTCCTCCGTTCATGCTCTGTCACTCTCTCTCTCTCAAGAATAAATATACATTGGGGCACCTGGATGGCTCAGTCGGTTAAGCGTCCGACTTCGGCTCAGGTCATGATCTCACGGTCTGTGAGTTCGAGCCCCGTGTCGGGTTCTGTGCTGACCGCTCAGAGCCTGGAGACTGTTTCAGATTCTGTGCCTCCCTCTCTCTCTGACCCTCCCCTGTTCATGCTCTGTCTCTCTCTGTCTCAAAAATAAATAAACGTTAAAAAAAAGACTAAATATACATTAAAATTTTTTTTTAATTTTAAATTTTAGTTAACATCCAGTGCAACATTTGTTTCAGGAGTAGAATTTAGTGATTCATCGCTTACATACAACCCCCAGTGCTCATCACAAGTGCCCTCCTTAGTACTCATTACCCATCTAGCCTATCTACCACCCACTTCCCTCCATCAACCCACAGTTTGTTCTCTATCATTAAGAGTCTCTGGTACTTTGTTTCCGTTTTCTCTTCCCCCCACTTCCCATATGTTCATCTGTTTTGTTTCTTAAATTCCACATATGAATGAAATCATATGGTATTTGTCTTTCTCTGACTGACTCATTTCACATAGCATAATACACTCTGCTCCATCCATGTCATTGCAAATGGCAAGGTCTCATTCTTTTTGATGGCTGAATAATATTTCATTATCCATTCATCAGCTAATGGACTCTCCATAGTTTGGCTGTTGTTGATAATGCCACTATAAACATCAGGGTGCATGTCCTTCTTCAAATTTGTATTTTTATCCCATGGGAAAAACCTAGTAGTGCAATTGCTGGATCATAGGGTAGTTCTAGTTTTAGTTTTTTAAGGAACCTCCATACTCTTCTGCAGAGTGGCTTCACCAGTTTGCATTCCCACCAGCAGTGCAAGAGGGTTCCCCTTTCTCTACATCCTCACCAACACCTGTTGCTTCTTGTGTTGTTAATTTTAAACATTCTGACAAGTGTGAGGTGGTTTTGATTTGTATTTCCCTGATGATGAGTGATATTGAGCATCTTTTCATGTGAGTGTTAGTCATCTGGATGTCTTCTTTGGAAAAGTGTCTATTCATATCTTTTGCCCATTTCTTAACTGGGTTGTTTGTTTTTTGAGTGTTGAGTTTGATAAGTTCTTTATAGATTTTGGATATTAGCCTTTTATCAGATATGTCATTTGCAAATATCTTCTCCCACTCCATAGGCTGCCTTTTAGTTTTGTTGATTGTTTCCTTGGCTATGCAGGAGATTTTTTATCTTGATAAAGTCCCATTTGTTCACATTTGCTTTTGTTTCCCTTGCCTTTGTGAATGTGTCTAGTAAGAACTTGCTCTGGCCGAGGTCAAAGAGGTTGCTGCCTGTGTTCTCCTTTAGTATTTCCTGTCTTACATTTAGGTCGTTCATTCATTTTGAATTTATTTTTGTGTGTGGTGTAAGAAAGTGGTCCAGTTTCTTTATTCTTTTGCATGTGGCCATCCAGTTTTCCCAACACCATTTGCTGAAGAGATTGTCTTTTTTCCATTGGATGTTCTTTCCTACTTTGTCAAAGATTAGTTGACCATACAGTTGTGGGTCATTTCTGGGTTTTCTATTCTGTTCCCTTGATCTGTGTGCCTGTTTTTGTGCCAGTACCATACGGTTTTGATAACTATATCTTTGTAATATAGCTTGAAATCTGGAATCGTTATGCCTCCTGTTTTGTTTTGTTTTGTTTTCAGAATTGATTTGGCTATTCAGGGTCTTTTCTGTTTCCATACACATTTAAGAATTGTTTGTTCTAGCTCTGCAAAGAATGCTGGTGTTATTTTGATAGGGATTGCATTGACTTCTTAGATAGCTTCAGGTAGTGTAGCCATTTTAACAATGTTTGTTCTTCTAGTCCATGAGCATGGAATGCTTTTCCTTCTTTATCATCCCTTCAGTTTCTTTCAAAAGTCTTCTATAGTTTTCAGAGTACAGAGTTTTTACCTTTTTAGTTAGGTTTATTCCTAGGCATCTTACTGTTTTTGGTGCAGTTGTAAATGGGATCAATTCCTTGATTTCTTTTTCTGCTGCTTCATTATTGGTGTATAAATGTGCAACAGATTTCTGTACATTGATTTTATATCCCATGACTTTGCTGAATTCATGTATTAGTTCTAGCAATATTTTGGTGGAGTCTTTCAGGTTTTCTACATAGAGTATCATGTCATCTGCAAATAGTGAAAGTTTGAATACTTCTTTGCTGATTTGTGTGCCCTGTATTTCTTTTAGTTGTCTGATTGCTAAGGCTAAGACTTCCAGTACTATGTTAAATAGTAATGGTGAGAGTGGACATCCTTGTCTTGTTCCTGACCATAGGGGAAAGACTCTCAGTTTTTCCCCATTGAGGATAATATCAGGTGTGGGTCTTGCATATATGGCCTTTATGATGTTGAGGTGTATTCAATCTATCCCTATTTTGTTGAGGGTTTTTAATTAATAATGGATGCTGTATTTTATAAAATGCTTTTTCTGCATCTATGGACATAATCATATGGTTCTTATCCTTTCTTTTATTAATGCAGTATATCATGTTGATTGATTTGTGATTACTAAACCAGCCCTGCAGCCCAGGAAAAAAAATCCCACTTGATCATGGTGAATAATTCTTTTAAGTACTTTTGAATTCAGTTTGCTATTACCCTGTTGAGAATTTTTGCATCTAAATTCACCAGGGATATTGGCCTGTAATTCTCCTTTATAGAGGGGTCTTTGTCTGGTTTTGGAATCAAGGTAATGCTGGCTTCATAGAATGAGTTTGGACACTTTCCTTCCATTTCTGTTGTTTGGAACATTTTGAGACGGATAGGTATTGACTCTTCTTTAAATGTCTGGTAGAATTCCCTTGGGAAGTCATCTGGCCCAGGACTCTTGTTTGTTGGGAGACTTTTGATGACTTACTCAATTTCTTTGCTGGTTATGGGTCTGTTAACATTTTCTATTTCTTCCTATTTCAGTTTTGGTGGTTTGTGAGTTTCTATGAATTTGTCCATTTCTTCCGATTGCCCAGTTGTTGGCATATAATTTTTCATATTACAGTAAAACCTTGGATTGTGAGTAACTTGTTCCGTGAGCATTCTGCAAGATGAGCAAACATTTGTAATAAATTTTAACTTGATAAACGAGCGATGTCCTGCAACGCAGGCAGTACGTGACACTGAATGTCACATGGTCATAACTGAGCTAGTGGTTCTTCTCTCTCTCGCTCACTGCAGGATTGTGGGTGATTGTCTCCCATATTTGGATGCTCAGTTTCACCAAGGTGTTTGGCAGAAATCAGTGATTTTTTTTTTCAGAATGTTGGAAGGTGCCCACAACTGGCACTAGTGTATTTTTTGTCACTTTAAGGCACCTATGGACAATCCTTTGCTTTTCCATACAAGAGTATGCTTAGGAATGCTTTGCTTCACTGTAGTTCAGGTTGCCTGCAGCTGTAGACCCTTTCCTCTGCTGCCTCACTGCCAGTTACATTAAATACAGTATATGACAAGAGTTGATTAATACTGTATTGTAAACATCCGTGCAAGAGTATACAATGGCCCCCATGCAACCAAAGGTTGGCAAAAAAGACAGGGAGAAGAAGGAAATGATTACAGTGGAAGTTAAGAAGGAAATCGTTGAGAAGTATGAACACGGTATATGAGTGGCCAGATTTGCAAGATTTTATAAGAAGTTTATGTCTGCATTTCACCTGCAGAAGAGGAGGAGAAGTAGGTGGAGGAACCCCTCACTTCAAATGAGATTAGGAAGATGTGTAAAATGTGGGAAACAGTGCAAAATTTCGTAGAAATGCACCACCCAAATAAGGCTGTAGCAGTGTGAGCAATGAATCTGTTTAATGACAATGCAATGTCACATTTCTGAGGAAGCCTCAAAAGGAGGCAAAAGCAAGTGTCATTGGATAGGTTCCTTGTTAAAGTTGCACGAAAAGGAAAAGATTCCATTGAGTCAATGGAGCAGTCATTTCGTTAGTGATAGTGAAAGTCGTCCTACACAATAACCCTCCGCTCTCTTGTTTCTCTCACACGAGCCGCAAAGGTTTTCAAAGGTAAGTGCAGGCTAATTTCTTTATTTTTCTTTATATTTTCTATTTTCTTTATTATTTAAATTATATTACGGTATGTAATAATTTTTATATGAATATTTTTTGGGCTGTGGAATGAATCATCTGAGTTTCTATTAGTCCTTATGGGGAAATTCACTTTGGTGTACAATTGCTTTAGATTATAAACATGTTTCCAGAAGGAATTATGCCCGTAAACCAAGGTTTTACTGTATTCTCTTATAATTGTTTGTATTTCTGTGGTGTTGGTTGTGAACTCTCCTCTTTTATTCATGATTTTATCTATTTGAGTCCTTTCTCTTTTCTTTTTGATGAGTCTGACTAGGGGTTTATCAGTTTTGTTTATTCTTTTAAAGAACCAGCTCTTGGTTTTTTTGATCTGTTCTACTGTTTTTTGTTTGTTTCTATGTCATTTATTTCTGCTGTAATCTTTATTATTTCCCTTATTCTGAAGGCTTTAGTCTTTATTGGGTATTTCTTTTCTAGCTTCTTTACATGTAAGGTTAGGGTGTATATTTGGGACCTTTCTTGCTTCTTGAGATAGACTTGAATTGCAATATACTTTCCTCTTAGGACTGCCTTTGCTGAATCTCAAAAGGTTTGGACTGTCATGGTTTTATTTTCATTTGTTTCCATATATTTTTTTATTTCTTCTTTAATTTCCTGGTTAACCCATTCATCCTTTAGTAGGATGTTCTTTAACCTCCATGTATTTGAGACCATTCCAACTTTTTTCTTGTGGTTGACTTCAAGTTTTATAGTATTGTGATCTGAAAATATGCATGGTATGATCTCGATCATTTTGTATTTGTTGAGGGCTAATTTGTGACCCGGTATGTGATCTATTCTGGAGAATGTTCTATGTGCACTTGAGAAGAATGTATATATTCTACTGCTTTAGGATGAAATGTTCTGAATGTATCTTTTAGGTCCATTTGGTCTTGTGTGCCATCCAAAGCCATTGTTTCCTTGTTGATTTTTTGCTTAGATGATCTGTCCATTGGTGTAAGTGGGGTGTTAAAGCCCCCTACTATTATTGTATTATTAGCAATGGGTTTCTTTATGTTTATTATTAATTCACTTATATATTTGGGTGCCACCAAGTTGGGGGCACATACAATTATTTTTAATACATATCAGCTATTGAAGATAAACTGCCAACAAATACAACTAACTTCTATAAATCAATAAGAAAAGTTAAAACAACATAAAAAACAAGCAAAGGTTTGAATCCTAGAGACAAAATTCAAATGGCCAAGAAAAAATGTTCAATTTAACTAGTAAAAAGCACCATAAAATTTAATTAACTAAAGTCACATCCATCAAATATGTAACAAACATGTGAGTCAACAGTAACTCTCATTCACTGCTGGAATTAATCCAAATTGGTCCACTATCTTTATGTAAAATAAACTGAGTTATTTGAAATAGTGAAAAATTATAAATAATCTAAATATCCATTGAGAAGGAGAACAATGTATATTATGACATAATCCCACAGCTGAATGTGTTCAATAATTAAAATTGATGGACCGAAAGCTACTTGGCTACTTGGGTTAAAGTCACTAAATCTAAAAAGTATGTGTTTAAATTTTAAAACACACATGTAAATTTTTGGCAAAACAATCATCGAGGGAAGCTTACATACCAAAATCTGCTTGGGATTAATTTAGGGGAAAGGCAAGTGATTAGTGTCAAGGGAGCTATTAAAACACCCTTTCATAAGGATCTGGATTTTTTTTATGTTTTAAAAATATATCTGAAAAAAATACTGTAAAATGTTAACATTTATTTAGACTGGATGATGGTTTGTATGTGTGGTTTCTTTAAAATTCGTATGTTTTTAATAAATTATTCTCATATTTTATAAAATGTTACAAAACACAATAATCACCAAAATAAGTATATGGCTTATACCTCTAAGGACAGAAACTATATTGTAAACAATAAGAGCTTTGCTTGCTTGGGGGGCCTGGGTGACTCAGTCGGTTGAGCATCCAACTCTTTTTTTCTGGTCAGATCGTGATCTCATGGTTCGTGAGATGGAGTCCTGAACCAGACTCTGCACTGATTGCATGGAGCGTACTTGGGATTCTTGCTGTGCCCCTCCCCCGCTCATGCACACTTCTTTCTCTCTCTCTTAAAATAAATAAACTTTTTTTAAACATGAAAAAAAAAAGAAGCGTTTTGCTTGCTTCATATAGTTGAATATTATTAGAATTTCTGCAGTCTTTCATACATTTACTTTTGTAAGTGGAGAAAATAAATATATAATATATAAAAAAATATAAAATGACATATGTGTATGGCTGAAGCCTACACTCACGCACACAGAAATGAAATTGGACGGACGTGAGCATTGTGTATTTAGTAAATGCTAAAACATGATTTTCTGGCCATGATACTTACATGACATTTTTAAAACATCTACTCGCCTGCTTCACAATCTGTATTATGTTACTTATAAATTGTGACACTAGCTCCAAAAATAGCATTCTAAGTTGAGGCTAGCCAGCATAAATTAAAACTAAGGCTAGAACTTTTTCTGTTTTCGATATGTACCTTATGTATACAGCCTGAGATTGTATTAATTTTTATTGTAATTTCATCCAATATGTGTCCTATATTGTTTTGAAACCATGAACTCAGTCTACAGATTCACCTCCTCCTTAATACTCATCCAGCCCTTATAGAACATGATATACAGACCCTTGTTATACAAAGCACTATCTTTTGGTCTCTATAATGAAATGGATATCTCTGTATTGACATAGATATCTGCTATAGATCATGTCATTCCGGGGAAGCTGAAGGGGAGGAACATGTGACCCAACTTAAGGGAGACCATGTGTTCAGAGATGAGCATGTGATATTCAGAATGATCCTCAGCTTGTTTTCTGGTAATTCTGGGAAACCGATTCTCTCTCTCATCCTAGACAATGTGGGATACAGATATAAGTGTGAATCATAGAACTGCAGCCATTTTGTTATCATGAGGGAAACAAAACAGTCAACAAGAAAGAGAGTTCAGAACAGTTATCAAAAAATCAAAAAAAAAAGAACAGTTATCAAATTATTACCTTGACACTTGAGCTTTTAAGTTAATGAAAAAAATTAATTCCTTTCATCATTTTATTTGTTTTATTTTTAAATTTTTTAACATTTATTTATTTTGAGAGAAAGTGACAGAATGTGAGCAGAAAAGGGGCAGAGAGAGAGAGAGGGAGAAAGAGAATCCAAAGCAGGCTCTAGGCTCTGAGCTGTCAGCACAGAGCCTGACACAGGGCTTGAACTCACGAGCCATGAGATCATGACATGAGCTGAAGTCAGACGCTTAACCGACTGAGCCACCCTGGCACCCCTTCCTTTCATTATTTTAAAGATTGGAATGGAGTCTTCCTCTAATTATAAATGAAAACATCCTAACTAATAACAGAATTAGACTCAAGAAAGAGGGGATTACATGTAACATGTCCTAAATACCAAATGGGTTGCAGTTAGGAGGGAACAGCAAAGTGAGCATTCTCAGTTTAAAAATCAACCATTTTTGCTATTAGATTCTTTTTCTCTCAAATAGTGGTTTATTGTTCCTTGATTATCAGAGCATATGCTACAAGGCTATAACATTAAGATATTTGGCAGGAAATTTTCAATATGTTGGATAGCGTTGACTATTTGTAGCCTTAACAATGTGCTGCTAGCAGAAATGTTTACATTGATGCTGACCATTCTGAGATTAGAAAGGGAAGAAAATTCTTGGTTTTCTGGAAGAAGCCTTTCCTTTTTTTTCTTTTGTTCTTTTTTCTTTAATGTGTACTTATTTTTGAAAGAGAGAGAGAGAGAGAGACAGAGTGTGAGCCAGGGAGGGGCAGAGAGAGAGGGGGAACAGAAGCTGAAGCAGGCTCCAGGCTCTGAGCTGTCAGCACAGAGGCCATCTTGGAGCTCGGAACTCATGAAGGACGAGATCATGAATTGAGGGCAGGTTGGATGCTCAACCCGCTGAACCACCCAGGTGCCCTCGGAAGAAGCCCTGTCTGAACATAATCTGTAATCCAAATGCACTGAGAATGGGAATCTACTCATCGATAGCGTATTCAAGGTTTGAAAGCCAGATTTCTGTCCTCACTGGCTAGTACCAGCAGAGATAAGAAGGAATCAGACATAGCAGAAAAAAAGATTGGGGCCCAGGAAGAGCAAGCCCAGCTCCAAAGCACCTGTGTTAAGCATTTTCTACCTTAAAGAGATGTCAAAACCCATTAAGAAGCTGTGGCTGGGTTCACCCTAGAGCAAAGTGTCAATGATCCTTGCCTCATCACCTACACTGTGTTTTTACATTGGTCTGTGCAGTGGAAAGCCTAGACACCAGGCAATGCCAAGTACGCCAAGGCTGACCGTCAGTGGACAAAAATCCCAAAGATAAAACATCTCTGGCTTTGGTTGTACAATAGGAAAGTAAATAAACCAGAGGTCTATGTACCTTTAAAGGAGTTGCCTATCCAAAGAAGCCCAAACCTGACTTATCACCTCTTGTTATTGTTCAAATCAGGGGAACACCTTACTTTCTTAACTCAAGGTAACAGAAACAGCCAACACCTACGTTTTCAACTGAATTTCTGAGAAATCAAATCCCTTTTCTCAATTTCAACTAAAAGATGTAGTTTGTCTGGGCCATTTTGAATCTTTATTCTGTGACATATATTTAAACCTTCCCTTCTTGTTACACTTTCCTCATGAATTTGTTTCTGAAAAGTCTGTAAATTTCCATCACATGATAACTATGAAGTGGCAAATGGATTAGCAGCTCACATAACTCAAGCCAGGCTGACCTTTTATTCAGTGATTTGTTCTGGGAAATAGAGTTTGAAGGATAATGTGTATTCAGCTCAAAGCAACACCAAGTGAGGGCAAATCATTCACTAGATTATTAGATTAAAGATATGGAAGATAACAGCATTCATTGTAATGTTTACAGGAGGGAGACACACATCTGTTCCCAGATATTTAGGGTCAGCAGCTTTGACTCCAGGAGAAATCTGTGCCCTGATTCACACATTTTTGTCCACTATAAATCACATCTTTTGAATTCATATAGATGAAGCATTTTGCAAGTATAAAATGCTACATAAAAATGTACTGTTGTTGGCAATGAACAAGAAGAAAACTCAAATCTCTTGGAAAATTTTCTGGTGACCTTACAGTAAAGCAAAATCATGAATTAAGCAAAGTATATTTTATTTAGGAATGAACATTATCCAACTAAAGCCATACGTTACCTTTGAGTCAAAACTGCTGAATATCAATGAAAAACAATTTTTTAAGTAGTAGTATGTTGTAACAAAGCATTACCTGAAATAAGTTATTTAAGACCAAAGCAAATCATAATAGGCTCATTGGCCACAACAAAAGAAATTAGTCTGATTTATCTTTAAGAGAAACAGTTCAAAAACTTTCCTTTATTTCTCCTTATTAAACTTCACTTGAGAGATAGATTGATACAGGAAAGCATTTGCTTTTTTAAAGGTATGCTAGTGATGTCCTATGCCTAATTTTCCAAGCAGCTCTACTGGCAAAACCAGAACTTAGCCACAGTTCTGCTAACTCCAAAGTGAGCATTCTTTCTTTTTTAAATATATTTTTTTTAATTTTAATACTTTTGAGAGAGAGATAGAGCATGAGCAGGGGAGGGCAGAGAGAGAGGGAGCCACAGAATCTGAAGCATGCTCTAGGCTCTGAGCTGTCAGCACAGAGCTCGAGGCGGGGCTTGAATGCAGGAACCATGGTGAGATCATGACCTGAGCCAAAGCCAGATGCTCAAGTGACTGAGCCACACAGGTGCCCCTAAAGTGAGAATTCTTTTTTATACGTTGCACAGAATGTGGTGATGTGTTACCCACTGCCCCAACACACACTTGCTGAGTTGAGTGATCATCTGCCACTGAGACGCGTACTGATACAGTAAATGAGAAGAGGCAGCCATTTGCCTAATGGAAACCAGGCATCTGTGTTTAGAAGGTCTACACTTGTCAGTGAATCTGTGCATGATCCTTGAACTTTACACATTCTAGAAGGGGAAAGAGGATATTGGGTTTTGAAGAGCAGAGGACCGAGCTCTACTGGAGATGTAAAAGTACTGACTGGAGATGGGATCTCAAAGCCGTAGGCTAGCACAAGTCATATTTAAACACTTTGTGTGTTAAATGTTAAAAAGTGCTTGTGTTAAATGATATGAATTAGCAAGCCAAGGACGACTATTTTGCATTTAAGAAGGCACTGAGCCTTCTGGGCTTATAGAATCCAGGGTATCTGCAACAGAGGAGTCTTTGGGAGTTGTAGGTTTGTTGATTTCTCAGAAAACATCTAATACTTTTTAGCATTACTTTTGCAAATTTTCTGGCAAACTCTGTTTGGAAAACTTAGAATATTGAGAGTGGGGAATCATCTGTACTTCACGGAAGGGAAATCAGAGATCTTGGGTGTATATTGTGAAGGTTAATTTTACGTGTCAAATTTACCAAGGCCATGTGGTACCCAGATATTTGATCAAATATTATTTGGGTGTTTCAGTGAGAATAATTTTGGATGAGATGAACATTGAAATCAGTAGACTGAGTAAAGCAGATAGTCCTCCATATTGTGGGTGGGTCTCATCCAGTAAGTTGAAGGTCTGTATAGAACAAAAATGCTAGTTCTCCTTCAAGTAGGAAAGAATTTTTTCTTTCTGATGGCCTTCAAACTAGAACATCACCTTTTTCTTCTCTTTGGACTCAAAAGGAAATATTTGTTCTTCCTGCTGGCGTTTGGACTGGAACTACATCATCAGCTCTCCTGATCTTCAGCTTACGAAATCAGCTTGCAGATTTTGGAATTGCCAGCTTCTGTAATTGTAAGTCAGTTCGTTATGCATCCTATTGTTTCTCTTTCTTTAGAGAACTCCGATAAATACATATAACTCTACATGGTGAGAATCATAGGTATATTACTCCTTTTTTTCCAACTGCAACATTCATATTAATATAGTATATACATGTGTTTACTAATTAGTGATAAGAAAACAGGGGAAATAATTCTACATATCCATTAGTCCTGAGTAGGCTGTACTCTGCTAACCCTGAATAGGTATAAAAGTACGACACTCTCCATTATACCACCTACAGAATGCTTTTTTTCACATAAGTGAGAGTAGGATTTCCAGATGTCTGCCCTGATCATTTAGGGAATATTATGAGGAATCCACCACTCTTAACTTTTCAAACATGCCTTAGAGTAATCCCTACAGAATCGTTACAAATGACTGCAAACTCAGAAAAAGAAGTGGGCCTTGGTTTGTTGAGGTGGGTTGTTTTTGTGTTTTGTTTATTTGTTTGTTCTGAATATGTGTAGAAAAGGCTCTTGAAGGAGGAGAAAGAAGTTTATAGTGAAAGTACAGACTGTGTGGAGAACCAGTTTAAAAACTCTTTCCAGTGTAACACAATTGGCTTTACACAATTAGAGGAAAAAGAGTGGGTGGGAAAGAATACATTGCTGATGTCTAAGAAGCTACAAGAAAGCCTGAACAAGACAGAGCTTGCTTATGAGAAAAGCACAGTTTCAATACAAGGTTGTTAGAGTACAATCTGTTGTTTATGCTTGACCAGCCTGGCCTCCTACAACCCGTGTGGATTTGGTAGGCTGCCAGTCATGTTATCCCCCTGGCTACAATAAGTTTCCCGCAAAGTCTGTAAGATTCTTGAATGACTACCACAGTCTTTTATGTATGGAATGTGGGTCAGAGAGCTCTCTCTTCCTTTCAAGATCGCGAACACTGAGCGCTGTAAGCCTGGATCTACCAGTGGGTACCCCCTGCCCTCCTCATTCCTTATCCTGGCAATAGGAAAGAAAGTGGCCAACACACAAACAAGGGATAGTGTCTTATTTTTATAACATCATCTTCAATGTGGGGAAGAAACTCAGATGTAGGCATAAATTTCAATTAATCTACATTTTCTTTAAGTGTAAAGATTCATGAAATACCATTTTTATAACATTTAATGATGGAAGGCAATTCAATAATAATTGAAATCTGGGTTATTACTGCTATAAATCTTTAACAGTCTTACAAGGGAAATTTCATTGAAAACAACAGAATGAGAGTATAAAGGCTGTAGCACCACAACCTTGAATTATTTTTTGAGGTCAATTTCAGCGACAGTTTCCAAATTGAAGTCATTGTCTTCTCTGACTGGGTCATAGGTCCTGAAGCTAAATGATTGAATGGTACATCTAAATGGTAGCTTGAGACAGGAAACTTACCTGGATGCAAACATGGATTTTATGTAACTCTAGGTTCTTTTGGAAATGATACATGTTTGTAATTCACCAAGCCATAGTCTCACCTCATCCCCTTCACTATCTATAACTTGGAGTGTAACTGGGTATTGATACTCCCATCAGTTGGGGGGATGGCAGAGAAGGAAGACAAGGCTGATGAGGGGAAATTATTATTGGGTATCTTTGCCTCTTGTGAATAATGAAGGTGAAGTAATTAGTGGAAATAAATGTGGTGGATATCAGTTAAAATGAGACTAAAATTGGAAGTTTCCACATTTTACATTCTCCTTTCTTAAATAGTACTTTAAAAAATAGGCAAATGTTATACTCATTATCCCAAAGGTTAAAATGGATCATAAAAAAAAAAAAAAAAATGAAGGGTTTATCCCCAGCTTTAACTTGCAGGTTTGAAAAAAGAGAATTTTTTTTTTTCAAGGACAGGGTGTTTCTAGAAACACCTTGAAAGATGATTTTCTTCAAAAATTATATTAGAACATTTATCAACATAAAACTAATAGTTTCTCCTAGCAATAAAGTAGGGGGATTTATAACAGCCTTTAAAAATAACTTCATTCATAATGGATCCTAGTCAAACCAAATAATTATAAAATATTGATTCTTTGAGGTATAATATTTCAGAATTCCATTACATGATGGGAAATATAATTTATTTCAAATTAAAGTAGAAATTTATCTCAAATGTCTCTATATTCTTAGCTGTCAGTTCAAGGTTTTTGGTGTGTCTGTGTGTGTTTGTGTGTGTGTGTGTGTTTTAGTTAGCTGTTTAGATTATTTTCCCTTTATTATTTCCACTGGGTTTATTAAATTTTTGATAAAAATCACCTGTTGTGATGGATGATTCTGTATATATGTGAAAGTTACCTATTATAGATATATATACAATTATTTATGAAAAGTATTTTTTAATCAAAGAGAATACTTCAGCCTTGATATGACAGAAATTAAGGAACAGTACACAATTTAAAGTAATTTTATTTTCATGAAGCATTGAATTTTTATCAAGGGAGTGATTTTAATTTTTTTAATGTTTATTTATTTTCGAGAGAGAGAGAGAGAGAGAGCAGGCAGGTGAGGAAACGAGAGGGAGGAAGACACAGAATCCAAAGCAGGCTCCAGGCTCTGAGCTGTCAGCACAGAGCCGGATGCTGGGCTCAAACTCACAAGCTAAGCCATGAAATCATGACCTGTGCCAAAGTCAGATGCTGGATGGACTGAGCCGTCCATGTGCCCCTAGGGAGTGATTTTTAACCTTTCTGGTTCACTGATCCCTTTGTAAACCTGATCAAATGTATAGATCTATTGCCCAGAAAAATGCACATATACATCAGAAATATATACCACTTATTAGGGATACATGAACTGCTGATTTAGACCCTAGATTTAGGACTGATTTTAAGTCAAATCTGTTTTTTAATGTTAATTGTAAAACTAATCACTGTCATCTTTATTTGATAGTTTATATGGATGAACTACAAAATCTAAAACAACTTATTCTAAATGATTAAAGAATCATTTATATATTTGAATAATTACCTGGAAAATTAAGTTTAAAAAATGAGAAATAAACAGATACTCCACAAGCCAGAACTCTTATTGGAAAAATAGACACAAATAACTTATTTTACAATAAATCATAAAAATATATTTATTGGCATTCTAAGAGTTTAAAAGTCTTTCTTCTAAAAGTAAATGAAAACTTGTATTTTTGTGTTCTTAAAATATAAAGCTTTTCCACTCAGGGTACTAACAGGAAATAATATTTTCAGATCAATGGAAATAAAAGCAACTTATTAGAAAAAAAAACACTAATTTTGATGTGTTTACAACTTGTGATAATATCAATTATTGGACATTCTTCTGCCCTCAAAGGGCTCATATTTGCAAAGAGGCAAAGACTCAACAGTATGCAGGAACATGCACACACACACACACACACTTTAATGCTCTATTAACTAATTATCTCTTAGATTTATCATGATAACATATAACACGTGTTCTAGAGAAATGGCTAAGGGAAAATCCTGGATTCTACCACTTGCTAAATGGCAAGGTATTTATTATCATGTTTCATCACCTGTAAAATGGGTTTCCTTACCTGTAATGATATCATGTGCCTCATAGGGCTTTTGTGAAGACTGAACATGTCATTTTAAGTGTTTATCCCAATGTCTGGAACATAGCAAGCACTCCAAATTTCAACTATGAATGATGCTGTCACTATATTGTGATAGTCGTAGTAGCAGTATTTGAGGAGTGAAAATTCTTCCAAAACTTTCTCTAAGGAGATAGAGGACCGATAGGTAGACAGACAGGTTCAGAGATAAGTATATAGATGCAGACGACCCACGGGTCTCAAGGTATGGCCCAGGGACCTTTGAAGCTCTCCCAGATCCTCTCACGGAGTTCATGACATCAAAACTATTTCATCACAATACTAAGACATTATTTACCTTCTTCACTTTCATTCTCTCACAATCAAGAGTGAACTTACTGAGGCCAGAAGGCAGAAGCAAGTATGAGAATCCAGCAATCCTTCATGAAGCAAGACATGAAAGAGTTTTGCATGATGCAAAATAATGCCACCATTCTCACTAAATTAATTTAATAAATTTTATAAAGTTAAGTTATAATTTAACTTATAAAAATAGAATATTTTTTATAAAATATGTTATTACTATAAGTAATTTATATTTATTGTTGTGTTAAATGACTTAATAAGTGTATTCAATATGTCTCAGTTTTAATTTCTTTTTTAAAAAAAATTTTATGTTGATTTTTGAGAGAGAGAGAGAGAGAGGGCGCATGAACAGGGGAGGGGCAGAGAGAGAAAGGGACCCAGAATCCTAAGCAGGCTTCAGGCTCTGAGCCATCAGCACAGAGCCTGATGTAGGGCTCAAACTCACAAACTTCCAGATCATGACCTGAGCCACAATTGGACGCTTAACTGACAGAGCCACTCATGCGCCTCTCAGTTTTAATTTCTAGTATCTGTGAATAAATATAATCCACATACACAAAATTTTTCTGGTGTCCTCCATGTAAAAAGTCTCAAAACTAAAAAAGATTAGGAACTGTTGCTGTATAAATTGCTTTGCAAATGGACTTTTTGTTATTTAACAATCTACCAAGTACAGTTATCCATGTCATTTCAATATATCCACATCTACAATTCCATTTCTGCATGGCTGAATTGTTGAAATGTACCAAATTTATTTAACCTGACTGAGAAATGCTGATATTTTAGTAGAGATAACGATCGCAGATTGGAGTATGTATCCTTTGAGAAGAGATGAGAGCTGGCTTCAATTATAAGGATAAATTTTCATTGGGACCTTAACTACCAAGTGTTTTCAGTTTGTTTTGTTCTGTTTTGTTTGGGGTTTTATCACTATGTCGATTCCCTGAACAAATTTGATAACCGTGAAATCACACAAGGAAAATGGAAGGCCAGTCATTAATTAGACATTTTCTTATCAGCTCTAACAGAACTCATATAATAATAATAGCTATGGGGAAAGAAACCGATAGGAAATACCAAACATAATTGCCCTTAAGTCCACGAGCACCTAATCATTATACATTTAATCAGTAACGAGGAGAGTTACCTTTGTTTACCAAGCTGATGAGATAAATATAAACCAGTGAATCCAAATTACAGTTTAGCTATGAGTGTTATTCAGTGATACTGAATCTAATCTTGAAATCTCTAAGTCTTTTAAGTTCCCTCTGATCTTTCACATTTAAAGAGCAACTGAAATAGTAAGTCATCTTTTCTTTGGGGGGATGGCATTCTTTTGTCCACCACACTCTTAATGTTTAGCGGGTCATTTTTATGGAAAAAGATTCTTGATGACTCTACTTCTATATCTCAATGCCTATTTAAAGCACCTATTATGAAATCGTGTTAGATCTCCCCAAATACCCATGAATTGGAACAATTGTATGCATCTAAATTTACTGCTAGAAAATATGCTAGCAAATAAGGAATATCAGTTGATTTGCCAGAATATAATTAAGTTATCTACAGCAAATCTTGATTTTGAGCTTCGTTTGCCTATTTTGTTGACATTTGCATTCATGCTTTATATACGTGTTGAGGATCAGTTACCATGGAATAATCAGTGTGTTAAAAAGAAGGGTATAACACACATTCTTTTCAGCAAGGAAGGGTATAATGTTTGGGGTCGACATTTTATCTATGTTGGACACACAAATAAATATTCATAAACCATTACAGAATGGAAAATCTAAAAGCAAGTGTCTACTAATCAAGGAATGAGAGTACAAACAGTGCAAGATGAACATGCAGAGAAGAGAGAAATCTGTTGCTGGGGTGTGTTTGTGGAGGCTCTGTGGCAGCAGGTAGGGTCCCGGTAACCGCTGGGGATGGAAGGCCAGGAGAGATCGGGCTGGGGCCTGGGGACTGGAAGAAGGCATCCCACCCAGGTGCAGGTAGCCACAGGGCGAGGCAGAGATGCCTGTGGGTTAGGAAGTCTCGTTGATGGAATTGGATGGTTCAAAGGAGCATTGAGAAAGTGAAAACAATAAGTTTGGACTAGACTGGAAAATATCTTGAATGACAGGTCCAGATTTGGATATGACTATTTAGGCGAATGATAAAGATAGCAATACACAGGAAGGAAATATAAGTAATAGAGAGAGCAGTAAACTAGAAGTTAGAGCATTTGAATTTTGCTGGCTGGGTAAGTGTGACCGTGGCTCATGTCCTTTCTGAGTCTCAATATTTAGAGTGAAAGAGCAACAGATGAGACTTTCACATCCTATTCGCATATTGCTGTGAGGATGAACTGAGACCATACATGCTAAAACGCTTTACAATTGTAAAGTAGCGTAAAATTGAAGTATTAAATATCATTAAAGTATTAAGTAGAAGATCATGCCCTGACATAAGAAAATACTTTATTTGCTCCAATGACTGTTGACAGAGATGCATTTTAGGTTAGAACAATCATATTTTAGACCTAAAGAAAATGTGAATAAGTACGTAAAAAGAAAAAGGGGATGGGGAGAGAGATCATTCATTTTTTTTCTTCCTGTAGTGTTGTGAAATGGTACATCATTTTAGCCCTAAGTTTAAGAAAACAGATAATAAGCAAATAAATGGGATAAGGATATATTCAAATGACCTAGACCTTTACACTGAGTTTTCTTTGAGTCAGGCCCCTTGAATTTGGTACCCTGATTTCAAAACTATTTTAGCATAAAAATACATATGTTTTTAATAGCCTCTGTTTTGTATTGTCTCTTCTATCCTCCATGAGAAAGGATAATAAAGACTGGACTCTATTATATGCAGATATCAATCGATATATTTTACATTCCACCAGCTTCAAGTTCTTGCCCACCAGAAAAAAAAATTTAAATTTATAGTGCTGTTCTTGTGGGAACCCTTGAGTGGAAATGTTCCTTCATTAAGAAAAGGAATGTGATCAGCACATTGGAATGTAAATTTCTTAGGCACAAGGGTTTCCTTACAGTATTTTAATAGACCTTGACTTCATGGTTCCCTTATTTTAAGAATTTATCAGGCATCAACAATAGTTCCAGGCATTTCTAATAAACCTATAAACAGATAAGAAAATATTAACAAGGTACAAAAGATTGCTTTTCGTTTAGATTTTTTGAAACAACCTGATATGTAACAGCATTAAAGTAGGCACGGTTTAGATTTCTGAGTGGTGAAAAGTACCTTTGACATTGTCCTCTAGTTTTATTTCTATGCTTATCCCAGCCATGGTCAGTCTTGGCCACCACGAGAATCACACACATGTATCGTCGCCCATTGTGGCAACAGCACTATTTCCTCCTGGAATATTAGAAAATACCATATGCTTTATAGCGTTTTCCCACTTCAAGTCACTTTTTTTCTCTGCTTGTCTTAGAAAATAGGGAACTGAATACTTCCAGGGTTGCTTCCAAAGGCATTTGTTGATCTTGATTCCTGTCCTGGATCCACTGCTCTTTAGTTGTTTGACTCTAGATGAGACCTGAGACATTTAACATTATTGGGCACATCAGACATGATAAAGCATTTGAAAGTAATTTGAAAACTAATTACAAGTGTAAATTGTTCCTATTTGTAATTGTGTTGGTAATAGCCTACTCTGGCAGTGTATTTCACTCATTCTCAACACACACATACATACTCATGAGAAAGAGAGAGCAAGAGGGAAAGGGAGAGAGAGAAAGAGAGAGAGAAACAGTGAGGGAGAGGAAGGGAGAAAGAGAGAAACATAATGCAAAACTTCTCCACCATTAATTCTTTAAAAGTGTTTTGTTTAGCTGAGTGGCTCAGTTGGTTGAGTGTCCGACTCTTGATTTCTACTGAGGTTGTGATCCTACAATTTGTGGGATTGAGCCCTGGGTCGGGCTTTGTGCTGAGCATGGAGCCTGCTTGGGATTGTCTCTCTCCCTCTGCCCCTCACCCCTGCTAGTTTTCTCTCTCTCTAAAGGAAAAAAAAAACAAAATCAATAAATAAAATTAAAAGCATTTTATTTATATTTGATTTTAAAAACCAGGAAGCAGAGGGTTCAAGACCTGTGACTCAGCTACCTCATCCAAAAATGGTGTAAAAGCTAGGAGAAACTGTGACGATAGTTAAGATCATGAATATGAGATAGCACTTTAAAGTAAATTAGTGTTACAAACAAAGTACATTGTTATTATTAGTTATTATTATTAAATACATAAAATTTTTGTGAAAATCTTCTTTACAAGCCAACTTGACATAACAGGTTAGCCACTGTACATTCGATAAAGAATAATGCCATAAAATAATATGCCTAGCAGGATCCGTTTGCTAACCCTTGGGATCTTTACCCCTAAGGGCTAGCAGAGCAGGTGCAAATGAGGAAAAGGACTTACCTTGAGGAACGTTGGTACATAGTTTAGCCAGATTGGAAATCTGTGTCCATTCTTCCCTGAGCATCTCTACTCCAAGGAATGACTCTAAAGGCTGTCCTTATGTCCTACCCTCTATTCCTTACAAACACGGAGACATGGAGTGGGCCAAAATTTTGTTTTCAGTGAAAATACTTCTTTGTAATCATACTTAGATTTGTTGCGCACAATACATTCTCCATGCTCCTTTACACATGCTTTTCCCTTGGTCTGCAGCATCCTCTTTTCTCCAGGCCCCTTCTTTGCCCGCTTACCATCTACACACTCATTTGTTAACTTCTCTATGGAGCATGGTGAGGCGAAGTGATATGCTTCCTGGGTTGGGCCCCAACTTGAATCCCCCTTGCCCAGGGCAGATTTCGGAGCCCAGTCCATGTTCAGCCCCTGAGAGAGTATTTCGTGGCTCCTTGGATATGGATATCTCCGCCATTGCACATTCCCAATTCATAGGCCTCCCCCAGTGAGCAGTAAGTTCCAAGGGCTGGACATGTCTATCTGGTGCCTCACTTTGTTCTCAGTACCTCATGCGGTGCCTTGTATAGCCTATGTGATCAGCAAATAGTTGCTAAATAAATAGGTACAGACACTTTACCAGGAACATTGCATTGAAACCACAAAATAATTCTGTGAGGCAGATGGGCGATGCCCATTTCATAGGTGAGGAAATAGAAAGAACACGAGTAAGTTGCCCAAGGGTTACATAACTAGTACAACAAAGAGAACTTTGTTTCAATACAGGCCCAGGTTTTGTTTTCTTGTTTTTGTTTCACCTGGGGCCTTGGAGTTTGGGAATGGTTCCTTTGCACCAGAGCTGGAAGTTAAAAATAAAAATAAGATAAATGAATACTTGCTTTACATATAATTTATAAAACTTCAATTCATGCAAAAAGGAGTATTAAGTTATATTAACAAATTTAAGGTTTCTCCAGCAACACATAGAAATTACATTTACCATTCACAGCATCTAGTGGCCTCTACTTTCTTTTGTCTGTTTTTATCATACTCTCCCAAACTTTTATAGTCAGTATTTAGCTGTAAATGATGATGAGGTTTAATAGGAAAGGTTAACGTTCTCAATGGCTTTTTGAACCTTGCACCTAGGATCTCCATTTTCAAGAAGTCCACCAATGAACAGAGTTTCTTTAACTTTCCCACCTAAAGGTTGGAAGAGAGAAATCATGTAAGGACAGAAGTCGTTGGGAAAGTGATAATATTAATCGAATTTTATCATGCGCTTACTATAGGCAAGGCTGCATCTCATTAATTCCTGACAAAACTTTCAGGATGTATTACTTTTATTTGCATCTTACATGTAGGGAATAGAAATGAAGCTTGGAGAGACTCAGCAACTTGCCCAAGAGAAACAACTATCAAATGCTAGATTTGTCTGGCATTGGAGTCTGAACTTTTAACAGTACCTGGTATTGACTCTTACTGGACCTCTGCAAGCATGAAACATCAAGGAGTTTTATCTAAGAGAGCATCCAGGATTTGAGGTTACTTCATTATGAACATATTAGCTTATTATATAAAAATAATTGTTAATTTCTCCTCAAATCTTAGAGGAAAATTATTCACCCAAGGAGATATGTCATGCTAAAGAGCCCCTGCCTTCTCCCCGGTGCACACATAACACCCAGTTTGACATGTACAGGTATAAAAACATTCCCTGAGAATATCATTTGGTTCAGCAGAGGTTTGTACCGGAGCTAGAGGTAAATAATACATAATGCATGAGACAGGAAAGGCACAGGATCAGGACGCTCTTGTAACCTCCCCATTTATGTCAGTCAGTCACTGAGAAAGGCCTTCTGTCTACTCTCTACTTGGTGGAGAGGACAGGGGGAAGAAAACAGCAGCAGAAAGAAAAGCAATGAATGGGAACATTCAGTGGGGCGTTCTTCTTATCTGGTGCTGAGTCTAATTCTGTAAATAGAGCACTGCTTCCCCTTCCCTCTATACCATCCAGGTTGCGTTATTTTCTAGTTGCTTTGGTTGTAGGGGATGTTGGCTCACTGCATACATTTGATTTATGATTCCGAGCTAGATTATGAATCCAGAAAATATTCTTTTGCCTGAAGTTTCTGTGTCTGCTTGCAAATTCACTTGGGGAGAGCATGACTTTTGTCCATCTTTCATGGTCGTGAATTTAGTGACATGTGCAATGTAGCAAGAAGAGGATGAAAAGAAGAGGAAAGACAGTTTGGCGTCTGGAGACCACATCCATCAGATTCACAGCGGGAGAAGAAATCACAAAGATTTCTTTGTTTTGTTTTGCTTAAAGAATTTGGCTTTGAGGATGGTGGCATTTTTCTGTCACCATGGGAGAAATTTCTTTGGGGGAAAAAAAATCTCTGCTGGTGAACAGTTCTCAAGGTGACCTGGTAGGCTTACAATTGAAACAAGAGGGGTCAGGTGCAGAAATGAGTGCTGAGGAGAATAATGTTGATGCCTTCTGAGGAGAGAACACAGAGATTTAAAAATAAAGTTGGAGCTTTTGATGTTTGGCACAATTTCCTCAAAGAAATTATGTTCAATTACAGTTCAGACCTGAGCGCTATCCCATGGTATGTAGGTGGATTTTCAATTCTCAAATCAACAGCAACAACTCAGTCAGATGGATTCTTTTAATTCTGAGGCCGAGAAAGTTGTCAGGACTTGTTAAAGTTGCTGGAAGATGAGAGGGAATATTGTTCTTCGGCAGGCACGTTGGGCGAGGATTAGAAATATTAAAAATAAAAAAATACTAAAAATATTAGAAGCTCTAGGGTTGGAGCTGGAAACCAGTCTGTGACATTTGTTGTAAGAGGCTGCCTGTGACATGAGATTCTCAAGTAACCTAGTTGGTGTTGTGACTCCCAACAAACGACCTTATCAGAAAGGGGTTGTTGTGATTCCCATTTTACCAATGGGAACACTGAGGTTTGAAAAGGTTGTTGGTTTTGTTTGTTTTTTTCTCTAAGAATTCAGGATTGAATCTACATGGTTTGACCCTGATCCTGAGTTGTTACTGTTATGAGGGATTGCTCAGATATCCTTCTGGGTTCCACATATTTTTAGTGTTTTCATATTCAACTACTTTTGAAAAACTCTGGACTAAGCAAAGTAAAACGAGTTTCCTTTATTGCAGGACTTTTGCATTGTGAATTTTGAAATGTGGACTATATTTGGTAGCATTTACCACACTGGCGTTGCTAGGAAAATTGTAAGGTGCTGCACATCTTCAGGGACTAAAGCTCTTCAGAATGAATTGGGGGAAGTGACACAAATGGTTGGTAAATGTAACCATTAGTTGCTTTCAGTAAGCCAAGCACCTGGCAAAAGGATAATTTCAGCCACCAGAGAAAGCTGGCGAGGAAAAATAGATATTTGCTGACCTTGGAGATTCACCATTTATGTCCACCAGGTGAGTTCAGAAGGTGGCTTATTGAGTGATAAATAACGAGTTTCAACCACACTGTCTAGGTTCAACACCCGGTGCTGCCATTCATCTGATGTGTAATCTCAGATAAATCACTACACTTCTCTTTGCTTGTTCCTCCTCGGTCAAATAAAGATAATAATAATGTTTGCCTCATGAGGGTGTCATGAAGATTACGGGAATAAATATTCCTGAAGCATTTAAAACAGTTACTGATATTTAGTAATTGACAGCTAAGAGTTTATTAAATAAATTCCACAAATCTGGCCTTATTGACCTGGCATGGATTAGGCTCAAAAAACAACAACAACAACAACAAAAACCCCACAAAACCCAGCACTAAATTAATCCGTAATCCAGATGAAATTTTTAACTGAATCACAGCACCATGGGAAATAGTGATTGGATGTCTATAGGTCTGATAATAACTTCTCTGAAACTTATAAATGTCTAGATTACGTGATTCCAAGAACATGGATTTGAAAGACAGAAAAGCCCGATTCTGAATCCTGGTTACTTATAAAGCTTGAGAAAATTACCTAAAAATCCCTGAGTTATGGTTTTCTCACCTGTTCATCAGAAGAAATTATTCTTACCTGGTACTTAAGTATAATGCATCTTATACTCTTGACCCATGGTAGGCATTTATTAAACCATAGATCCTCTTTATTATTCCTTTGCTATTGCTAACAAAATGATGCTACTGCCTTGTTAAGTAATGTGAACTCGACTGCCCACTGGCCTCTTACAATACTGGCCACTTAGTAAGAAAAAAAAAATTTTCGCCCTTAAGAAGTTATGTGAACAGCAACATAGTTATCAGTAAACTTATACTCCTAAAATGGTACCAAATGGGATACGAATACCAGATGAAAATTTAAAGAAAAATCATAAAGTGTGCATTTTAATAAGTTCCTATCTGACTTGTCTTGTTTTCTAGCTGAATGCAATATTTCTATATTGTTTTCAATACTTCTTTTTACCTTCTTTTTTAATTAAAGCTTTGGTAGCTTTTATCTTCTAATAGCTAGTAAAGCTTTTAGCTGATTGATTGATATTTTAAAATAGCTGAACTAAATTACTTGACTTTCAGACTTGTCTATGGAAACTAAGCAAATGCTAATGTAGGATGCCTTTGCCCTCTCTCTAGTACCTACTTAATTCAAGTTACATTTTAACCTTTCAGTAAGAAGACAGTATACTCTTAGCTAACTTCAAATCCTATTATTGTGTTTTGCCCAGTGTGGAAAATTTTGTATGTGATGAAGCAGAATGGCATGCCTCACGTAGGCCCACTGATCGCTCTCAACACTAGTGGTGGGGATTCGGGATAAGTCTTGGAATATTTGTGATTGTCAAGAGCATGGTAAATGCAAAAGAAAATTTCTCTGTGAGTTAGAAGACTGAGTTCTGGTTTTGTCAAGTCTTTGTCTCTCGAATGTGATTCTTCCTCTGGCAGGGAGGAGGCCAAGCTATAAGACCGACAGGGTCTCTTGCAGTCAGATCTTTTTAACACCTGCTTTAAAAGTTGCTGGACTAAAGCCTCTCTTTCTCAGAAAGCTGTCCAGTGTATAAGAAAGTGTTCGGAAAATCTTTATTTTATTATTTTTGTGTGAAAGATATTTTATGTTATTTTTTATGGCTAATTCCAAACACAGGAGTATGGGGAGTTCTTTTAGATAATTGCGTAACATAAGAATTACCTGGTATATCATTCAGTTGATCTAATATGCATTTTAGAAGACTCCACAATAAATAAAAATATGCAAACCCAGATGACTTTCAGTACATTAAACCACCACATATTAATGAACATATCAAACAAACTGGCTGGATGACCTTTGCAAAATATGGCTTCTTTTTAGCAGCGTTTCTTTTCCCTGAAAATTCACAAGGAGTTAAATCCATTCCCACATGATAAATCAATCTGTCATAACACCAAAAGCCATTACTTTATTTATTTATTTAATTATGTATTTATTTGTCCCGACAAGTGCCCTCCTTAATGCCCATCACCCATTTTTCCTTCTCCCCCAACCCCCATCAACTTTTTTCCCCCTTCCCTTCCCCCATGGTCTTCTGTTAAGTTTCTCAAGATCCACATATGAGTGAAAACATTTGATATCTGTCTTTCTCTGCCTGACTTATTTCCCTTAGCATTATACCCTCCAGTTCCATCCACGTTGCTGCAAATGGCCAGATTTCATTCTTTCTCATTGCCAAGTAGTATTCCATTGTATATATAAAATGCATCTTCTTTATCCATTCATTAGTTGATGGACAGTTAGGCTCTTTCCATAATTTGGCTATTGTTGAAAGTGCTGCTGTAAACATTGGGGTACAAGTGCCCCTATGCATCAGTACTCCTGTATCCCTTGGGTAAATTCCTGGCAGTGCTCTTCCTGGGTCATAGGTAGTTCTATTTTTAATTTTTTGAGGAACCTCCACACTGTCTTCCAGAGCAGCTGCACCAGTTTGCATTGCCACCAACAGTGCGAGAGGGTTCCCATTTCTCCACATCCTCGCCAGCATCTATAGTCTCCTGATTTGTTCATTTTAGCTACTCTGGTGTGAGGTGGTATCTCAGTGTGGTTCCAAAGCCATTGCTTTAAACACAATATGGCTTTCTGGGTAAATTTCTGAAATTATATTCTAAGTTCTTTCATAGTTTATTAGGTTTCTAAAATCAGTCTTGTAACTACTAATTAATTATTTTGTTTTGGCAACTATCAGATTTCTAAACCAGAGATTTCTTGTGTGACACATACTTCAGTCACTTGTTAATGACTTGACTAATCCTTGATTATGCCAAAACCATGAATTCCAACTCCGTAATGTTTATTTTAGTCTCCATCCATCCACTGCCTGGCTCTAACCACTCACCTTGCAAGAGGATAGCTTTTTTGTTGGTCAGTGGGATAAATGGATAAAGGAGTAATGATAAGTTAAAGCAGACATATTATCTGGGAGAAAAAATCTTTGCATATGTTAGGCTCTCAGATTCTGATATAAAATAGTGATTAAAATGAGAGCTAATTAGTTTTCTAGTTTTAATATTTAAATTAAAATGTATCCATTCAATCAAAATATAATTTTGATATGCTCACCTGTATATAGATTGTTGAAACAGTAATTATTTGTTCCCATCAATAGGTGGGTAACCAGATGCATTCACGCCAGTGTTTTCTATGTTACATGGAATCTTCCCTTACAAGTGCTCAGTGTTCATTCATGTTTACTAAGAAGTTTTGAAACTATGTACCATGGAGACAGTGTTCCATTGTGGTATTAATCTTAATTATTAATTATTATTTATTAAATGTTACATGGAATCCTCCCTTACAAATGCCCAGTGTTCCTTCATGTTTACTAAGAAGTTTTCAAACTATGTACTATGGAGACAGTGTTCCATTGTGGTATTAATCTTAATTATTAATTATTAAATAATAATGCCTAAAACCACCATCTTGCAGAGCGCCTGGGTGACTCAGTCAGTTGAGCATCCAACTCTTGATTTAGGCTCAGGTCATGGGATCAGCCCTCCATTAGGCTCCATGCTGAGCTTGAAGCCTGCTAAGTTTCCTCTCTTTCTCTCTCTCTCTCTCCTTCTGTGCCTGTCCCCACTCGTGCTCTTTCTCTCTAAAAAAAAAAAAAATTAATTAAAAAACCCCACTATCTTGGGGCTCCTGGGTGGCTCAGTCGGTTGAGTGTCCAACTTCGGTTCAGGTCATGATCTCGCGGTTCGTGAGTTCGAGCCCCGCGTCGGGCTCTGGGCTGACAGCACAGAGCCTGGAGCCTGCTTCGGATTCTGTGTCTCCGTCTCTCTCTGCCCCTCCCCCCGTTCATGCTCTGTCTCTCTTTCTCTGTCAAAAATAAATAAACATTAAAAAAAATTAAAAAAAAACACCCCACTATCTTGCATGTGTTTTATGTTTGTTTTACTTTGTTCTGTTTCTATCAAGTAGTAAGTATATCCTTTTCTTAAGTTTTCTCATTTCCATGGTCTCCTTCACTGATAAACATGCCCCACAGAATCCTGATTTTGCTCAGTTTTCCTATTTCTGCACCTGTCACATTTGATCCACCCACTGTCCCAACTCATATTGGGAGACACACACACACACACACACACACACACACACACACACACACATTTGTGAGTCTCCATTCTCTCCCATAATGCTGCCTTTTAGCATTCTCTCTCTCTCTCTCTCTCTCTCTCTCTCTCTCTCTCTCTATTACATTTCCTTTAGTGGCAGAGACCTGAGTCACATACAAACAAACAGCCGATAATAGATAATAGTATCAGTAAGAATCAGTGAAGTGCAGTTATTAGTAAGACCTAAGAAAGGAGGTTGGGGAGGTAAGGAGTGTTGAGGGAAAATGACAGCCAGAATGTCGGTTGACTAGGACCTTTCAGTCCTTCTGACTTAATTTGAAGTGAAAGCTGCTTTAATTCTTTCTCTGCTGGAATCTCTACCCAAGTATGGGCAGTGCTCAATGTTACATTAACTCAAATATTCAGTGAGAGGTTTAAGGTTTAAAGGAGGGCTTGACTGTCTTTCCACTTTTTACTTCATGGCAATATCACTTAAGTTTGCGGTATTTAAGCTGCATTGAATCATGACAATAATAAAGCCTTCAGCTTCCCTATTCAGCCTGTAGTTTAATGAGGCTCCATGTCTACCGGGACTCCTCCTCTGTCCTTTATACCCCTGTGTAATATGTGAGGTTGGTTAAAATGAACTGTGGTGTGGAAATATGAAGACAAGGTGTTTCAAAAACAGTGCCAACTGGAGAGAGGTTTTGTGCTTCATATAATGGAGACATAAAGAGGTCACATATTCTTGAATAGATAAATAAGGGCAAATCACTTTCCTAACCCTCGGGGAAGCATATCGCACATATTCATACCTGTTTCACCGGAGCAGAAAAGATTGCTTTGAAAACTCATCAGGTAAATGGAAATTCAGGGATCCCTTTGCCTCGATAACTTTTACAATTCAAGAAATTAGAACTGTATACAAGTCACGTAAGCTAAATGACTTGCAGTTCTGTTCCCACTTCTTCAAAAGGTCAGCACACCAGAAGAATACCTCCTGCTCTCGAACATTCATTTAGACAATCATATCATTTGGTGGAGGAAACTCATAAGGACGTTCATAGTATTTAATCACTTTAAAAATATCACACCCACCCACTCGAACCCCTGCAGTCCTTGGAAATTCAGCAGCAACCTAAAAATCTTACATATTCTTGTCTTTCACTATCAGTTTGTATTTTATGAAAGCCTTATCGTTTTTAAAAAAAGGTCTAATTTTACACTCTGAATGACAATCAAGTATGTGGGTAAGAACAAAGAAACACCTTGATGAAAAGCTAAAGTGAGGAAGACAGAAATGACATTTTAATTTTTGTTGTTGGAAAGCTGATTGTTGTCAGAAGGCAGGGAGGTAGAAGGATGGATAAAATAGGTGAAGGGGATTAAGAGGTATAATCTTCCACTCATAAAACAAATAAGACACGAAGATGAAATGTACAGCATAGGGAATGGAGTCAATCGTGGTGTAAGTATGGTGACAGACGGTTACTAGATTTATCCTGGTGATCGTTTTATAATGTAGGTAAATATTGAGTCACCATGTTGTACATTTGAAACTAATATTATATGTCCATTATACTTCAGTAAAAAGCTTTTGTTGTTTGAAAACAAAATAATAATATAAAATTTGTCAACAAAGGACTGTAGAATTAAACATGTTTGGGAAACAGGTGTGTTTATATGATGACAAAATGAATAGGTATTTTTAAAATAGTTATTTGGTTGAATCTTCCACATTGTGGCAATAACTGAGTTTATGCCCCCATCCCCATTTTTTTTTCTCTAAAATTTATTTATTTATTTTTGAGAATCTCACGAACTGTGAAATCATGACCTGAGCCAAAATCAACAGTACAGCGCTTAATCCACTGAGCCAACCAGGCGCCCCGCCCCCATCCCCTTTTAAAATAGATCGTTCCTTGCTTGATTCTACTAGATTATGGTAATATGTTGGAGTAGAGTCTCATCTTTTAGTGACGGTAGAAGTTGGCAAAAATAATTGATAGTTATGTATTAAATCTCAGTTCATTAACATCTGTTTCCTTGACATACTGATTTAGTGAAAAATATTTGCTCCCAAGATTGTTTTCAAAAGGGACACTCTACCATCATATAGCCTAAGATTTTATCTTTCTGCCAGAGTTTGCATGTTGAGACTGCTCATATATTAGCTCACAAGTCAGGCAAGATCAAGACTGTTTCTGACATCAGCGACTTTTCCAGGTGGCAGGTTTCCCTCACAATTTAGCAATCTCAACCATGGAGATCATGTATCTTATCACCAATTGGAAAAGAACCAGAGTTTCCCCAAAGTACAATTAATAAAGACAGCTGGTTCTGTGCTGACAGCTCAGAGCCTGGAACCTGCTTCGGATTCTGTATCTCCCTCTCTCTCTGCCCCCTCCCTGCTCATGCTGTCTGTCTCTCTCTCTCTCAAAAATAAATGAACATTTAAAAAAATTCTGGGGTGCTGGGGTGGCTCAGTCGATTAAGCGTCCGAATTCAGCTCAGGTCATGATCTCATGGTTCATCTGTTCGAGTCCCATATCGGGCTCTGTGCTGACAGCTCAGAGCCTGGAGCCTGCTTCCGATTCTGTGGCTCCCTCTCTCTCTGCCCCTCCACAACTCGTGCTCTCTCTCTCTTTCTCTCTCTCTCTCAAGAATAAATAAACATTAAAAAACATTTTAAAAATCCGGATGGTTTGTTTCTTAAAAAAAATTAATTAATTAAAAAAAAATAAAGACACCCAGGATTGGTATTTCCTCCTAGAGAGCTAAGGGCTTTCCAGAGTATCTTTGCACACAATTCATGTGGTACAGATTGAGAATTTGCTTCCTGTGATGATTGAGAGATTTTTATGTTCCAAAACCAGTTTCCCCCATTGTAGTTTACTATTGTCCAATACACAAACACTGTCTTCATTCACATTTAAAATATTGCTTAAAGCCCCTGTTGAGTTTGTAAAACATTTTTGAGACTATTTCCATGAGTTGCTTCCGACCACCTGTAAGAACGGTCTGTGTTGAATTTTCAGGTAAGGAATTTGCAGCTGTAAGAAGTTATGTGGTTTCCCAGAACATCTTGATAAATTAGAAACCTAACACAGTTGACTACTTCCTAATGTGCTCCCTATAGCAATATTTCTCCAGAAAGGAGATCTGTGGGATCATTTGGGGCACACTAACAGAAAAGACAGGCTGAATTTTAGCCAGAAACCCGCTTGCCCCAGGAGACATCAAGTTCTGTGTGGCTCTGACAGAAAATGTATAAAAGCCCTCTTCATGATTTAATTTGTCCCATTTCACCTGACACGTGTCATGTGGTTACTGAACAAAAACATCCCTCAACCAAATAAAGTAATTTGTTAGGCCTAGAATTCCATGCATCTACAAACTTGTACGTAGTTGGTATGTTATTGGTGATAAGATTTGATCTGTGGTTCATGTGAAGCTTTGTAATACTCAGTGACATTTTACTGATATTCAGTGGTACCTTAGGGTCAACCCTACAAATAGTTTCAGTGCATAGTTTGAAACCTAGCTCTGCCCGTTACTAGCTGTATAGCAGTGTTTAGAATTTAAATCACTAGTTCGACGTGGAGAGAGAATATATCTGCTTCACTTATAGAACTCACTGGAAATAGGAGCGAAGGAAATTTTAGATATTCTGATATGATATCCATTTTTCGTTTTAAAATTTCCTTGGGTTTCAAACCATCCCTATTCAGACACTACAGAGACAGTTTAAAATTGCAAGTCCTCTTAAGGCTGTTTATCATGCCCCTCTTCCTTCTTAAGCTAGCACCTTCGAATAAGAGAAGTCTTGTGGCTCCCGTGGCACAGTGTTTACTGGGAGATTAGGATTAGTGGCTATTCCTGTTTTATCCTGGTCTTTGGGCTAGTCTCCACCGGCTGTGTGCAGTCGGGAGTTTCTTGAGGTGGGGTTAGTCTGTTCTGATACACAAGTATCCTACTAGTATGCATTAATGAGCTTTATCCTCCCGATCTAGTCATAACCCTCCAGTTCGCCCGTGCTGCTGACTCATTCCCATGGAAGCCTAAGGAAATCTGTATCTTCCTGAGCCATGACTGTCACCCCAGTTTGGTGCCCAAAGTACCCTGCTCAGTAGCCCTTGATGACAGAGATACTTTGCCCCCACAGCAATAACCAGATGCACAGCTACTATTTTTCCCTCTCTCCTGGAGAATATAGGAATTTCTGGGTCCATGCCAGGGCGCGTGACTACAGAAGACAGCTTGGAAATGTCAGCCTAGGCTCCTCTGTCGTTTAGCTGCTTCGTTTCATCTCCATGTTGGCACGTGACACTCTGAATGACACAGTCTCTTTCCACGTGGCCAAATAGTGGACAAACTGAAACATCTTTGCTTTCAGATTTTTTTTTTCTCGGCCCATCCAATAAACTTTCTTACTCTAAACTACCATTCAGAAAGAGGTATTCTAGACACAGAGTCCCGTATCTCTGATTCTCTGCACCTTGCCACATGCCTTGGAGGGCAGAAAAGGCAAACTTCACTTTTTCCACTGCTAGTGGGTTATACATGTAAAGACAAGGGGTGATGTTTTTGCTTTCTTTCATATATATAAATATACATAAAGATTTGTATACAGAACATATAAAGAGATCTTACAAATCCATAGTAAGTCAAATAATCCAAGAATGTTACTTCTCACAATGTCAAGCTTCTTAGGACTACACGCAAAGGAGATATATAACTGCCTGAATACTTACCAGTAAATGTATTTCGGTGCATCATCTGATAACCCCTTCTGTTTGCATAAAATTATACACTTTATAAACCAAGTAAGGTTAATTAAAGTTAGTCCCACAATAACTGAGCTGTAGAGGAATGAGACTGTTGTCTCCATGTTTTCATTTAGAAATGAAACTTCAAAATTTAACATGCTTCCATTACATGGCATATATGTCTTCTGGAACAAAAGGGTGTGGGTGGGGGTTAATCTTTCCATGACGCATAGTTTAAAATGTTATCACTCTCAGTTGCGACTGTGTCCTAGAATTGATCAGAATTTTGTAAATAGAGCAGTTGAGACGGTTCTGCTCAGTCACGTGTAAGTACTGACTCCATGAGCTTTCTTCCCTATCAACATCGTCCTTCACCCTGCAGGTTTAGCACCCTCCCCTCTCTTTTAGTAGAAGGTATAAATGTGCTGAGCAATTGAAAAGAGACTGTTCACAAGGCATATTTGGGATTTGGTTGATTGCAATCTTGAAATGCACAGAAGTGCGTAGATGTTGAAAGACCAAGGGGGTAATATGGAGGCTATTGCCTGTAGGCAGCTTGCCTTGAATAGCAATGAAAGAACATTAATGGGGTTCCAAGCCCATAATGATCTGGATCTAGTCTTCCTGCGATAGGACACATCAGTTCTTACCTCTTAGCTCAGCCAAACTAATTCAGTATTGAGAACAGGACATTCTAGATCTTTATCTAGACTTTTAACTATATTTAAAAATGTTTTCTTATTTGTAATACTCCAGGTAGGGGGATACAGCATATAGCCACTAGAGGACAGCAGAGAGCCAGGAGCAGGTGCAGAGGTGGGTTGACGCATTGACACATTTGGAGAAGAATCTGTGACCAGTTATCTCACCCCTAAGCAAGGCTTCCATTTAATTGGAGAAAAGAAAAACATCTAAGTGCTATCTACAAAAGCGGCTTAGGATGTAGTCCTCAGGTATAGTGTAATACTAGTGTAGAATTTGAGACACCAAATGGGACAAACAACACAGAAAAATGGCAATAATACAAACCTAGATATCAGGCAAATGTTGACCTATTCAATAAATATTTCTTGAATGCTCACTTTACACCATGTACTCAGCTAGACTTTATAAATGGAAACATATAATGCAGTGCAAGGAAAGTAATTGGCATAATAAAAGGAGTATTTAAGGCAAATCCTCATGGATTAAGACACAGTCTGTGTATAATTTTAGATCTAAATTTTAGACAGGGTAGAATTTTAGGACTTCTGGGAAGATATTACTCAAGATGATAGTATTTAACAAAAAATACGAAGGGTAGAGAGAAACAATGAGAGCTAAGTGGAAAGGAATATGGTAGAATGGAAGATAAAGGAGAATGTTATCAAGAAGCATACCTGAATTAATGCTACAAAATGCAAACAAGACATAAGAAAGAGAATGAGGATGCTAAGACAAACAAATAAGAGAATTCTGGATCGATGCATATTATTTGTAACCTTCTGAAAAATTGAAACTGTAAATTGGGTATTTCTCTTTTTAAATTGGAAGTGGGAGGAAAGGAAATGAAAGTGACAGGTGAAGACTACTTTTTCACAAGTTTGAAATTAAAAGGAAGGAGAGAAAGAAGACTGCAGAGTGGGTAACATTTTTAGATGAGAAAGAGAACATTTATGAAACTTGGATCCAGTCATTGGTAAGATGTGTGTTAAATGCCTCAAGAATTTAACTTGAATTTGTTTTAGAAAAAAACATAGCCAAAACCGAAACTAAAATAGAAACACAAACAAAACTCTTTGTGTTTGGAGTGTGGGGGAGGAAAAATAAATTTTCCCTCTACTCTTCTAGGTTCTTGGCTGAGACCCCCAGGAGAGAAACAAGTTTAATAGCACATGCCTCCTGTACACGTAGGGCAGACTCAGGAAAACTGAATAACTCCCAAAATGTCCCAAGCCGTCACCTTAAATACCATCTAAAGCTAAAGACAAAAGAAGATGTTGGGGATAGGGAAGCCAGTTATGGGAGGCTATCAGGATAAACACAGCAAACAAGGGTAGGATTGTTAGGCAGATTTAGATCATTGCCTTCTCCTTGGATGAGAGTTTATAGAGACTTAGTCATCCTTCTCTGCCTGGTACAGAGATGGAGACATCCTTTCAAATAGGGGTTTCCCTTATAAACATAGATGCCTTTTACAAAAGGACAACCTCTCATTTCAGTTTTTCCTCTGTTTGGTGTCTCTTAAAAATAATCAGCTAGAAATAATCTTTATGCCACAAAGGCATATTTTGGGGTGGCAAATTCTGCTCCCCCCCCTCCGGAGTCCTGAATAACACATTGCAACCTGATGATAAAGTCAGCCCTATAGACTTATAATGAAGCCTTATAGGACTTTAAATATCTAAGTGGACAGAGTCCAAAATGGCCTACATTATACAGAATTTTGGGTTGTTTAGTCATGACAAAGTTTTGTGTACTAATTGCGTTTGGTGAGTTGGATGTAACCCGAGTAAGAAATGTGTTTGTAGAGTGCATTGGGTTCATTTCATTAGGCTCTAGGAGACATTACAACAGTGATATATTGCATTTATATACAAGTGTTTGTCCACAGAACTCTAAGCACTGTATCTTTCCTTGAACGTTCTGCATGCTTATTAACTCCTGCAATACCCTTGATGGGAGAAAGTGGTAAATATTATTTATTTCCTTTTTCTCTGGCGAAGGTACAAAGAAACAATATAATGTGTTTACAGAGACACAGCAGGACTGTATTGATTAGCTTATAATGGGGTTCAAGGCACGCTGCCCCCAATATGCCACTTTGGCATATTGATTATTTTGAATTAAAGTTACTTAAGAAGCAGCTGGTGCAAGATGCATACTCTGATCCTTTGCCCCCCTGAAAGCAGGAAATAAATCTTGTGTGAAGGTTACCCTCCCTGTACTAGGAGGTAGAGGCACGTCCTCATCACCACAGATAGAGAATTCAGGGCCAAGAAGGCTGCATAAACTTCTTCACCAATATATACTCCAAGCCGAAACTTCACTATCTTGTCAATTCCTCACAAGTTTATTGTTTCCTTGTCTCAAAAGTACATATAGTGCTTTGGTCACTTCTTTGAGTTTCATATTTTAATGAGCTCCCATACATATGGAATTGGATTCTTCTCCTGTTAATCTGTCTTACGTCAATTTGATTACTGGATCAGCCAAAGAACCCAAAAGAGAAGAAGGAAAACGTTTTTCCTCGCCTACACTTAACTGGTATTTACGAGACATAATTCATCAGTGTGCCTAGTGTCTCCAGGAAGTATAATCACGTTAGCCTCAAAAATAATCACATCTACTGAATATGTAGCCAGCTGTGGGGAAAAAAAAAAATCAGGTGTTCATGACTTCTGTAATACAAGTCTACACGGCAGGAAAAATCTTCTTAGGAGGGCTATGCTGACCAAAGAAAGAGAGTGGAAAACTGAAGGATTTAAGCAAGCACCATAATGCATGGATTTCTATGCCCATCTTTGCTAGACTTTGTAAGTAGACATAATGAAAGTCTAATGGAGGATTTGAACTGGTATAAAAATTAATAGGAGACAAAAGGAATATGAGAATACTCGTAGATGTGAAGACATGGATGTAAATAATTTAGTCCTAATTTGGACTGGGTCGCAGGTTAGTCCTTCTACATTCTACGTGGTGTTAGGCAACATGAATTTTAAACACTTTCAGTTATTAAATATACACTTACAAATATATGGGCTTGTTTATTTCCAGAAGCACAGAGGGGAAGGTAGAAAGATATAAAAAACTGATTGAATGGATTTGGCAACTCTTATTTTTTTATCCAGTTGACCAAAAAGTTGAATTATAAATTACTCTTCTTGTGTAATAACGGAACTAAGACGGTCATCAGAGGAACAATTGTTGGTGTGAAATACCTCTCTGCGTTAAATCCTATCACTTATTAAGTACACATTTCCAAGTGCGTGTGTTTATTCCCAGGAGCTCAGAAAAGGTAGGAAAGTAAAAAAGTGACTGAATGGATTTGGCCACTCGCATCTTCCCCATCAGTCTAAGTGCTCGATTATCTCATTGATCCATAAGGTTTCTTCTTTAAAAAACCCCAGGGTAAAATTGTATCGGGTTCTCAAAACAACTCCTCCCAGATTCTTCAGGGAAAAAGGTAGCAGGCCTCTTGCCCAGCTTATCTCCATAGTAGATTTCCTGTGTGTTACACCCCTCCAACAAATTCCAAACAATGGCCTGGGCCCTTTGCTCTCTTATGATCTTAAACTCTGCCTTGAAGGCAAAAAGGTGGCCTGAAATTTCAGTCAATGCAGTAACATTAGGTGATCAGTATCGCAGGGGTATGTAGTCGGGTGTTGAAAGGTGCTGTCTGTATTTTGTGCATTGAACTGTTGATTATAATGACTCAGATCAGCCTAACGCCTTGTACTTCAGTTTAAGGTGTACTTTTATATAAACAGCAATGTTGGAATGGTGAGGAAAATGTTGTGTATCGATCAACTGATTCAAAATGCCCTTCTCTAGAATGAGAAAGGTCATGCCGTTTTAATCACTGCCCGTTCAGATGACACGTTTCTCTTCTCCAAGCAACTCTGCTGCTTTTATGTTCAGTCAACTTTGAAGAATAGTCATTGCCTTCCCTTCCGTATCCTGAGTAAATTAAGCCAACCACGTAAAAAGAGAAACGGAGAAAGAAATGGGGTTCTCATGTCCAATGATATGACTAGAGACTCATATTGTGCAAAAAACAAGCATAATCTAAAGTACTGTCCTTTCCTGGGCATGTGAGAAAATCCTGTTTGACTGGAGGTATATGCCTTCTTTACTTGGAGTGTAAACTTATTTTCTTCTTTCTTGGTCTACAGTGTTTAATATTGACAAGGTTCTTTGTCCATGTTCTCTCTCTCTCTCTCTCTCTCTCTCTCTCTCTCTCTTTTTAAATCTACAGATATTTACTGAATACCTACCACGTGCCAGGGACTAGTGGTATAAGAATGAACAACAACAATAAATAGACAAATGACAAATTTCCTTGCTCTGATAGAAGTCTAATTCTAGCAAAGGGGAAAGTGAATAGATCTAATCAAGAATCACATTATTTGATGTGTTAGGAGTTACTAAGTGTTGATGGAACAAAACAGAATGTGGAATGCCTTGCTAGATTGGGAATCACGGTTTTGCACATGATGGTCAGGATACCCCTCACCCAGGTAATATTTAATAAAGACTTGAAGGAGGCAAGGGAATGACACATATTTCCCTAATATTAGAGGGAAAAGCATTCCAGGTATAGGGAACAGCCAGTACAAATACTCAGAAATAGGAGCATCCTGGCATATTTATTCCATCTGTAAACAGTCTTTCAGGAGTTTTGTACCATTCAGGCCATTTGTCCCATGATTATTTTTTGGCAAAATCCACAATAAAAGTAGGACTTTCTTAGGTTCTCAAATCTTCCAGAGTTCCTAGGCATGGTGGCTGGGTGTGTTCCACATCAGAAATCTTGCTTTCACATTAGGAGGCCAGAGTTATGTAATCTCTCTGAGATTACATTCAGATGTGAATGCTTCATAATGCTTCATGGGCCCTGTCTTAAATTAATATATACACATAAGGAAAAACAACATTTATGATATTTGAATTTTGCAATTTTTTTCAATTCTTTGAAATATATTAGAAGGTTTTGCATTTTTTTGTTTATTTATTTTTAAGAGAGAGAGACAGAGAGAGCAAGTGGGGCGGGGGCAGAGAGAGAGGGAGAAAGAGAATCTCAAGCAGGCTCCTCGCTGTCCATGCAGAACCCGCCGCGGGGCTCCAACTCACAAACTGCGAGATCATGACCTGATCCCAAACCAAGAGTCGGACACTTACTTGGCTGAGCCACCCAGGTGCCCCCGTTTTGCATTTTTTAATAGTTTTAATATTAATAGTATTAACTGCCAGCATTCACTGAGCACTCAGTGTTTCTCTGGCATTGTTCTGATTTTACATACATAATCTCATTTAGTGCTTATAAAGCCCACACCCAAAAAGTCAGGTAAAATTGTTTCTATAGTATGTCAACAATTGTTATTTTTATTTATAATTTCCTTCAAGGTTTTTTAGTGTTTGTATTTTAATCAGCCATTGAGGTATATTCTACTTACAATCAAGCTCATTACTTCTAGGTATAGGATTCAACGGTTTTGACAAACACGCAGTTGTGTGACTGCCACTGAAATCAACATTTAGAAAACGTCTGTTGCCACAAGTCCCCTCCTGCCTCTTACCAGTCAGTCAGTCCTCCCCCACAAGCCCATGGCCCCTAGAAAATAGCCATCTTTCACTATGACTTTGACTTTCTAGATTTAATATAAATGGAATCATTAATTCTTTGGTGTCTGGATTTTCATTTCGCAAAAGGTTTTGAGATTCATCCACGTTACAGCATTGGGTCAGCACATCCTTGTCTTAGTGCTGAGTGGCATTCCATTTTAGGGATATACTACCTTCTGTCTCATCATTCACAAGTTGATGGACATTAGTATTGCTTCCAATTTAGGGCCATTATGAAAAAAAAATGTGCCATAAATATTTGTACACAAGTCTTTATCAAGAGATATGCTTTGTTTTCTCTTGGTGAACACCTAGGAGTAAAATGCTGAATCATACAGTATTTCCTGTTTAACTTTATGAGAAATTGCTACACTCTTTTCTCAACTTATTTTACGTCTCTACCTATTTCTTCCACATTTCTTCTGTTCTACAAATGAGATCTCAAGTCATCTTAGTTCTTTACCTCGTCAAGTTCTGGCTGGAAAATGTCAGATTTTTAAAAATTTTTAGACATTCTCATAAGAATCGAGTGCTATTTCGTTTGGGTATTAATTTGTATTTTGCACATAATTAATGTTGTGCATATTTTCTTATGTTTATTTAACATCTGTATCTCTTCCTTGGTGAACTCTCTCTTCAAATCTGTCCTCCATGTTTTAATTGGGTTGTTAATCTTAGTATTGAGTTTTTTATATATTTTGAATAGAAATTCTTTTTTTTTTTTAATTGAGAGAGAGAGAGGATATGCACAGTGGGGGAGGGGTAGAGGAAGACAGAGACAGAGAAAGATAGAGAGAGAGAATCCCAAGCAGGCTCTATGCCCAGCATGGACCCAATGTGGGGCTCCATCCCACAACCCTGGGGTCGTGACCTGAGCCGAAATTAAGAGCTGGACGCTCAACCAACTGGACCACCCACGTGTCCTCCCTTTTATGTTATTGTTTTAAGTTTTTGTTGTTGTTGTTGTTTATTTATTCAAGGAATCTCTGTACCCAACATGGGGCTCAAACTCACAACCTCGAGATCAAGAGTTACATGCTCTAGTGACTGAGCCAACCAGGCACCCCTCGCATAGAAATTATTAATTTGATAGGTGTTTTGCAAAATATTCTCCCAGTGTTTGGGTTATTTGTTCATTTTATTGACAGTGTCTTTTCAAAGAGCAGACTTTTTTTCTTTTTTAATTTTGAAGAAGGCCAACTTACCAAGTTTTTTGTTACGTTTGTTCTTTCTATATCATACTGATGATGTCCTTGCTCACTCCAAGACCACTTAGGATTCATCCTCTTTCCTTCTAGAAATTTTAGTTTTAGTTTCTTTTTAGATCTATGATCTGTATTGAGTTAATTTTTATATATGGTGTAAGGTAAGGATTGAGATTTATGAGTTTTATGTAGATGTTCAGTTGTTATGGCTTTGTTTGTAGAAAAAAATCATTCTTCCCATTAAATTGACTTATTACCTTTGTCAAAAAAAAGTAGCTGTTTCAATTTGCATTCCTACCAACAATATATGAAAGTCCCAATTGCTCTACATCTACTGACACTTATACTGTCAGTTTTAAAAAACATTTTAGCCATTCTAATAGGTGATAGATATTTTGTCTGTGGTTTTAATTTGTAATTTCCTAATGACTACTTCTCTGTGCCTTTTTAAAAAATGTTTATTTATTTTTGAGAGAGAGAGAGAGAAAGAGAGAGTGACCAGGGGAGGGGCAGAGAGAGAGAGAGGGAGACACAGAATCTGAAGCAGGCTCTGGGCTCCAAGCTGTCAGCACAGAGCCTGACGCTGGGCTCGAACGCACGAACTGTGAGATCATGACCTGAGCTGAAGTCGGACACTTAACTGACTGAGCCACCCAGGGACCTGGTATCTTCTGTGTGCTTTTTTGATGTTTACGTATGTAGATCAGTTTAGGGAAGAATTGATATCTTTAAAATATTGAATCTCCCAATTTGGGGGTTAGCAGAGCACGGACAAAGACTTATGTAGAGGGATGCAGAAAATGACTCTAGAATAAGCTTCCAGAAATGATGTCACAGAAATGGGCTGCCCGTGAAGCTGTTGCATCACTGAGACCAAAAAGCTGAAGAATCAATCCACTGTTGGATACAGAATCGTACCGTCGCCGATAAGTTTTTTACCAGCAAAATAGTGGCCTCAAACCTATCTCCGTTTCTGTGTGATTCCGTCTCGAATTCACATCTTGGGAATTCAAATGTCAAATGTGATCTGCAAACCTGATCATGTCAAGAACCCTGGTTTCAGGCAGTCTTAGAAATTTAGGTTAGTTTTCTAGCTTTTGCCAGCAATAAAAAGTCACTTAAAGACACTTGGGGTAGATGTCTCAGTGTAACACCAGTCTCATAGATCTGTCTCAAAAAGTAAATTAAGAAATTTGCCTTCTCAGTAACCAAGCCAAAATTTTAGCGATTAAGAGAACACATGAATAAAAACTACCATTTGCTAGCCTCTCCTGAAAGTAGGTGTGGCCTCGTGACGGAGTGCTGGCCAATGGGATGCATGAGAAGAATGCCTTACATCCTTTAAGGATGACTGGTTAAAAGGCATTGACCCAAATAGAAAGTCCCCCATGTCCTTTTCTTGTTTCGTCCTTTTATGGGTCCACAGTACAAATGGGATGACTGTGGCCCCAGCACCCATCATGGGCCATTGGGTGATCTTACACACATTTAGAGTGCCAGAGCACAAAGGATGAGCATGATCACCATGGAGTCCTCATGCTAAGCCCTGGACTTTTTACTTCTGGACTTCTTTATGTTAAAGTGAAGTAGTCTCTAAATAAATAAATTAATTAAATTAATAAATAAATAAGAGAAGTAGCCTTATGTTTCAGCCACTTTAATTTGGGGATCTTCACTTATATGAGTTCACCATATTCACTTCTTAGTAACATGGACATCTCGTTCCAATCTCTTAAAAACACATTTGATAAGGCAAAAGTGCGTGTAAGTGTCTCCCTATTCTCATCACTCCAAATTAGGGACTAGAATGGGATGTTAAGTGAGCTTTTGCCTACTTTCTGAAAAGCCTGTCTCTTCATAGGAGACATATTTATCAGTTTGTCTTACATATCTTCTTTATTTACCTGAATCTATACTTAGCTGAAGTCCTTCTATTTTCAGGTTCCAAAATTTGTCCTTTAAAAAAGTGTTGATTATTTCAATGAACTTTTAGTAGGATTGCTGCCTTATCCTGGTTTCCCCAATGTGCATATATATATATTTATATATATTTATATATATTTATATATATATAAATATATATAAATATATATTATACACACACACACACACATGCACACACATATATAGTTTTTAATTTCACAAATAATTATTGAATATTTATTATATGCTAGTACAGAGAGAAAGATACTTTTACACATAGAGATTTCCCCCATAAATGTAAATGTTTCTTACAAAAGGGTAAGTTCTAGGAATGCCTGGGTATCTCAGTCAGTTAAATGTCTGACTATTGATTTTAGCTCAGGTCATGATCTCACAGTCACAAGATCAAGCCCCATTTCTGTGCTGACTTGGAATTTTCTCCTTCTCTCCGCCCTTCCTCGCCCTTCCTCAAAATATATAAACAAACTTAAAAAAAAAAAAGATAACTTCTACTCAGTTTTCAGAGCTTCTCCTATGTCTCTTGTTTCTTAAAAATAATCTGCCTAAAATCATCCTTATGCCAAAAATCATATTTTGGGTGACAAATTCTGTTCCCCTTCGCCCATTTATACTTCACTGTATGTAACCTGAAGTATAAAACTTATGCTCATTTCACTAAATTCTTCAGATTTTTAATGTTATTTTTTTAATGTTTGTTTTTGAGAGAGAGAGAGAGAGAGAGCAGGGGAGGGGCAGAAAGAGAGAGACACAGAATCCAAAATAGGCTCCAGGCTCTGAGCTGTCAGCACCGCTGACATGTGAGATCATAACCTGAGCAGGAGTCGGACACTTAACTGACTGAGCCACCCAGGCACCCCTTAATGTTGTTTTAACTAAAAATAATATATATGGACTTGTATTGTGAAATCTAAAGCACTACTAAAATTGTAAGTTGTTTTTCTTAAGAAACTAGCCTGAAAGTATTTTATAAAAGAGCTGTATTTCAAAGAAAAGTATGAGACTGAATTTTTGTCCATTTAGAAACATCATACCCAGAATATACCTAGATGAAAATCTAATGAGTTCCAAATCTTATTTTACAAGTAATAGAATTAGCTGTGTGGTTTCCCATAGTCTATATAGAAAATAATTTAGACTACTCAATAAAGACTATATTTCATGCATTAAATCAAGTCAGTGAGGCTTGAACTGATCAAATAAAGTGGCATTTCAATCACATGGGATAGATAATCTATTAAAATAAAAGATGCTTAGTGCTGAAAATGCATTGCTGAATTTTTTCTGCCTTAGTGGCATCATGTTTTTGTACATATTTAGTTACTTTGATACATCAAATGTGTAGAGTATGTTTAAAACTGGATGGTTTTAAACAGGATATTATCAGGTGCAACACATATTCATTTCTATATAAGTCTTTCAAGAATATAAAACTTAGCTAATGAAGAGATTTGTGCATGTTACTACTTCTCACCCACCAAAGAGAAAACATGTAACCATGTTTGGTATGTTTGGATGATATTTGTTTGAATTAAAATCGTGTTTAAGGCTGGGGGAGATTAAGCAATGTCTCCAGTGACTAATGAGTTTCTCTCAAGAAACTGCTAAATGTTAGGGCACCACACTCGCATTATTTAAAAACGTAGTTAACAAATTCACTTGAACTAGAACAATAACTGCATTGGCTCTGTGAGAGAAAGAAAATGCACCCACACCCTCTGTGTTGGCCCCAGAATGCCAAACTTCGCTGTCCGCCATTGTTTCCTTTTCAGTTGCCATAGTGAGTGGCAGCACAGATTGCTAAGGTTCCATGAAGGAAAAAGGTTTCTTTCTTTTTAAACCAAACATTGAATTCTGAAGAAAAAGCAGTATGCACAATCTAGTATTTTGAAGCTTTCAGGAATCTGATCATTATGATTTCCTGGAGCATGCATGCAAAACTCTTTTACTGAAGATTTTTAAATAGTATTTTTAATTTTTTTTTTAATTTTATTTGAGAGAGACAGAGACAGTGTGAACAGAGGAGGGTCAGAGAGAGGGGGAGAGAGAATTCCAAGCAGGCCTCGAGCCACCAGCACAGAGCCCGATGCAGGATTCAAACCCACGAAACCACGAGATCATGACCTGAGCTGAAACCAAGAATCGGATGCTTAACTGACTGAGCCACCCAGGTGCTCCATATAGATTTTTTTTTATAAAACTTTCTGGCTGATTTAATATTTTATAAACAATGCATTATAGAAATTACATTCCTAACTATATAACCACATCAGTGTTTGCCCATTCCCAAAACCCATTCCAAATATAATAATAATAAAAATAAATTATAAATATGACTTAGAAATTCTGCAGATGCCAGCTAGTTTAATGCCTCCTAATACCCTGACAAATGTATAATTTGATTTTATGGATATTCTTTCAGGAAATTTATATATATGTTGGAAGTCTAGTTTTTGTTTTGAAGCAAACACATATATACAGCTTGATAATATTCCCTTCTATGATCTGCTGTAACAAAAAAGATACTGGGTTGGTTACCTCGCAGGCTTAGTTGGTAGAGCATGCAACTCTTGATCTTGAGGTGGTGAGTTTGAGCCCCACGTTGGGGGTAGAGCTTAATTTAAAAAAAAAAGTATTCCCTTACTTGAAGTGATTAAAATAAGTCCCTATATTTAAAAACAAAACCAGGGGCGCATGGGTGGCTCAGTTGGTTAAGCAACTGACTCTTGGTTTCGGCTCAGGTCGTGATCTCACGGTTTCCTGGGTTCAAGCCCCACATCAGGTTCTGTGCTGGTGGTCCAGACCCTGCTTGGGATTCTCTGTCTCCCTTTCTCTCTGCCCCTCCTCCACTCACACTGTCTCTGTCTCTCTCAAAATAAATTGAAAAAGTCTCCTCTCAAAAAAATTAAAAAAAATAAAAACGAAACCGAAGAAACCAAAATGAAAAATAACAACAACAGCAACAACCCAAAAGGTACTAACAGATTTTTGCACTATATGATATGTGGACAACATACCCTGAAAAGCTCCCAATTTTGATATAGGTAACAGGCCACTAAGAGTAAAGGCTACAATTCTAAGGAAACTTCTGAAGAGTATGGTCATATAACTAACCTCTGGCAAAAAAAGTAAGAAATGAAGCTTTGGGGGTATATTCTTGAAAGGAAAGGTGTGCCCTCTTTCTTGCCTGCCTCCAATCTGCTCTGGGAACAGAACAGAATGTGGCAACCAAAGTACAATTTGAGACTTGAGGCCAAGAGCTCTAATGTAGATATTATAGAGCAGAAAGCTGAAAACAGCCCAAATCCTCAATAAGCATAAAACCCTAAACGGCCGCCATCTAGATTTAGCTTTTTTCTTATGTGAAATAGAAACTTGTTCATGGCTTAACCATCTTTAGTTTTAAAATGGTTTGTTTTGAGGCCATTAGAGGTTCACATCCGGTTGTACAAATTAATACAGCGCTATCTTATAAACCCTTCAGCCATTTTCCTTCAGTGGTGACATAATCACAACGAGAAAATGTACAATTTTATTGTGTGTTTTAGTTACAACCTTACTTCGTGAATTAATATTTATTTGGAATACGCAACATTCAAGTCTCTGTCACAAACTGAAGCCAAACATATGTCCTAGCTGTTATACTTCATGCTACAGATTACTTAGAAATAAATACTGGGTTAAATATTTTAAAGTCCTTTAAAAATTATAATTGCTCATGGGGTGTCTGGATGGCTCAGTTGGTTAAGCGTCTGATTTCGTCTCAGGTCATGATCTCTTCGTTCGAGGGTTCAAGGGTTCGAGCCCGGCCTCGGGACTTGTGCTGACAGCTCAGAGCCTGGAGCCTGCTTCAGATTCTGTGTCTCCCTCTCTCTCTGCCCCTCCCCTGCTCACGCGCTCTTTCTCAAAAATAAATAAACATTAATTTTTTTTTTCAAATTATAATTCTTACATAAAATTGAAGAATTATCGGAGATTAAAATAAAAACTAGAGTTTGACATTCTCAGGCTGAAATGGAGCAGGGCTGGGGTGGAGGTGGGAGGTACTAGTCTCTTTTAGTGATGAAAATGGATTTTACTGCAGCTACAGAAGGACCTGGAGACATGACCTTCATTCCTCAAACGATGGAGAGTGGCTATGCCCTCAGTGAAAGCATAGACTAAAAATTAACCAATACAGGAGGGATGGCCAGGACAGGAAAGGAATGCTTCTCAGTTTATTCACAATCAACTGTGCGCATACCCACAGTCGGGGTGGGGGGGTGGGGGTGCGGATCACATGTTTTACTCTATGGATCCACTGAGAGCCTCTAAGTTATAAAAAACTAACATAAAAAAATTGTTTTTAATTGGTCCAGGCTAGTGATACTCCTTGGGCTTCTAGAATAATTAGATGTGCACAAAGTACCTTGGCCTAAGGAACAAATCAGCCATGAGCAAGGGTAAGCAGAGAACTAAAGTGAGATTGTATTCTATATTAATTTTCAAGGGATGCCTTAACAAATTGCCATGAAGTTAGAGGCTTAAAATGACAGAAGTGTATTCTCCCAGAGAGAGACATCTGAAGTCAAGGTGTCAGCAGGGTGGCAGTCTTCAGAGGCTCTGGAGGAGACCCTGTTCATTGCCTCTTTCAGCTTCCGGTGGCTGTCGGGCACTTCTTAGCTGGTGGCTCCATCACCCCAGTCTCTGCCTCCTTCATCTCCTCCTCTCTGTACCTCCTCTGTATGGCTCTTATAAACCACTCGTCGTTGGCTCCACTCAAATAATCCAGGGTGATCTCATCTTGAGATCCTCAATTTCATTACATCTGCAAAGACCCTTTTTCCAAATAAGGTAATCTTGGCAGGTTCTGGGGATTACAACAAGAGCATATCTTTTGGGGGGTCCACCATTCAACTCACTATGCTGTCTAAAGAATTTCAGATGATAGAACCAGCAGAGAAGTTATTGTATGTTTATTTAAAATAATCGTATTCTTTGATAAAAGAGGCACTAATATGACACTATGGAAAAATACCTACGAGTTTTGCAAGACCAAAGCAGAACTTCAGGTTGTAAATCATAGAGCCATTGAGATAAAATAAATCAGTGAATGAATTACACAGCAAATTGAACAGCTGCCGAGCTCATTGGTTATCTTTTTACATATATGAAAAAAATCGTACAAAAATCGCATAGTAATAAGGTTAAAAGACATAAAGGCTATAAGAAAGTTTTGTGCGTTTATGTATATATGTATGTACAGATATATATATGTTCGTTTGTATATGTATATTGCGTTTATATATATATGTATGTACATACATACATATATGTATGTATATATGTATGTACATACATACGTATGTATGTATATATGTATGTACATACACATATATGTATGTGTATATATATGTATGTACATACACATAATAGAACTTTCTGGAGATACCAGAATGACTGGGAGAGAGAATATATAATGAGAGTTTTCAAGAATTATTGAAGTGCATAAATCCTTCTTTCAGGAATCAAAATGAGTCTCAACAAGAGTACATAAAAATTAATCCATGTGTCGAAATGACAGCAAATCTTCAACACAACAAATAAAAAGAGAAGATATGAAGTACAACCACAGACCAAATTGTATTTTTTTTTAATCTACAAGTTGAAAACAGACTTCTCAACAGAAACAATTTAAAAGAAAATACAATAAGGGCACCTGGGTGGCTCAGTCGGTTGGGCGTCCGACTTTAGCTCAGGTCATGATCTCATAGCTTGTGGGTTTGAGCCCCATGTCGGGCTCTGTGCTGACAGCTCAGAGTTTGGAGCCTGCTTCCGATTCTGAGTTTCTCTCTCTCTCTCTCTGTCTCTCTCTGCTCCACTCATGCTCATGCTGTCCCTCTCTGTCTCTCAAAAATAAACATAAAAAATATATTTAAAAGAAAATACAATAGAATAATGCTATACATACTAAAGATAGACCTTTTCAATATTTTTTATTTACTTATTTTTTATCTTTTTTATTTATTTATATTTATTATTTTTTCTAACATTTACTCTTAAGCTCCTTCCTTTATTAGAACTCAAAGTACATGGCTCCTCAGACTTTCTTGCAGAGTTACAGATGTGGTTTAGATCCTACAACTCAGATGGGCACATACAGGCCTTGGATTTAGAACCTCATTAAATGGAGTCCGAGGTAGTAGAATGAGAGGTGCTCTTTCCTGGTTCTGGCAGTGAGCTTGAGTCAATGGTTCCAGAGATGGCATCCTTTTTTTTTTTTTTTTTTTTAATAATTAACTTATTTATTTTGAGAGAGAGAGCCCACTTGCACATGTGCGAGCAAGCAAGGGAAACGCAGAGAGAGAGAGAGGGAGAGAGAGAACCTCAAGCAGAGTCTGCACTGTCAACACAGAGTCTGACTCGAGTCCAGATCTCATGAACCGTGAGATCATGACCTGGGCAGAAATCAAGAATTGGGCGCTTAAGGGACCGAGCTACCCAGGTGCCCCCAGTGGTGGTTTCCTAATCCTTGTACACAGCTAAGATACCATGATCCTGGGACCAAAAGTGATGGCTATTTCCAGATTCCGGCAAAGGAAATTTTCTACTGGTGGTCCAGTGCTGAAGTGCTATTTAGGAGTCATTTTGAAGGCCCAGCATGGAACTTGCTTCTCTAGGCCTTCCAGTAATTTTATAAATACTCATTTCCCCGTATCAAATAAATATTCTTCTGCTTAAGATTGCTAGAGGATTTTGTTACCTGAAACCAAGTCTTACCTGGTAAAGTATTTGGTAGTAAAAGCAGCTGCAGGTAATAGATTCTTAAGGATGGCAAAGTGATTGCTTCTCTGACATGATTTAAAAGCAAGATATACCACTTTTTCCCCTGCAGAATGGCACATGCATGGTTCATGGTGCTCAGTGTTAAAAGCATTGCTAAATGTTTCGCCTCTGAATGCATGATTCTGGCAGATTACGTGGTGGCTTCCTTAGTGTAGTGTGACAGCCACACCAAATTGAAAGTCTGTGACATAGGCTGTTTCTAACAATACTGAATAATATACAAATGAAGATAATAGAGACAAGTTTTTAAATTCTTGGCTCAAGCACACTCAGAGAACCAGGAAATGTCGGTGATCCCTCTAAATTAATTTCTTTCCTGAATTAGCTGGAGGGCTGATATAGACACAGATCAAACAAAATCCGACCCTGTGAGATGCTAAATTGCAAAAGACACTGAATTCACAGACTCACTGGTCCCTTGTGTCAAAGTTGATTGAGGAGAAAATGATAACCCCCAAAACAGAATGTGATGTTTGAATGATTTTCTAAGGGCAAGATTTTTAAAAGCCCAAACCCCACAGAGCCTCACAGGGAGGCGGAAACATCCACTCATCTCCTGAATAAGGGTCTGCTTTATTGGAGAGCTGAAATGATCTCAGAGGTCACCTTGGAGGGGGATACCAATTATCTTCATGCTCTATCACTGCTATCTAATTTCCTCCAGAACTATATTTAGTATCAGATTCCAGCATGCCACAGAGGCCCATTACAATGCCAAACCAAGGAAAAGAAAATTTACATGCCAAAATAAGTGTAAGAGAGTGGTAGATTGTATTTTTGTTTAAACTTATTTTCTTACCCTCCTTTGATAGCAAATTAGCACATCCCTATCCATTGACTTAAGTCTTGGCCATATGGCTTAATATGGCCAATGGAATATGAGTAGAATTGGTGTATGTAAACTTCTGAGAAGCTCTGAGAGCCATTGTGTAGTCGCCATCATGTGTCTTTTCTCCTGCTCTCAAACCAAGAATTTATAGAAAGATCCTGCCTTCTTTCAGCTTGGGTCCTGATAAGAAGACGACATAAAGCAGACTGTGACCAACCCACAAAGGACACATAACATGAGAAATAGTGGGGGGGAGGGGGGCAAGGTATATGTATATGTACATCATCTTACCCATCATTACCTTTTCTCTCCAGATTATCTTTTTAAATGAAAATTGTTTTAGAAAAAAAAACATGAATAACGAAAACCTTAGGGTAAATAACTTTATCAACTGTTTTCTTTAGATGACAAGATACAGAAAACTTCTGGGCACCTGGGTGGCTCAGTCAGTTCAGCCTCTGACTTCAGCTCAGGTCATGATCTTACGGTTCATGAGTTTGAACCCCATGTTGGGCTCTGTGCTGACAGCTCACAGGAGCCTGCTTCTGATTCTGTGTCTCCCTCTCTCTGCACCTCCTCCGCTCATTCTCCGTCTCTGTCTCTGTCTCTCTCAAAAATAAATAAACATTTAAAAAAATGAAAAAAAAAAAAAAAGAAAGAAATAGAAAACTTTTTAGTACCAAGAGAGAAATTAAGGAAGAAACAGGAACCTAAAGTAGATGCCACAACACCAAAGAAAATTGCATTATCATTTCAAGCCAGAGAGTTCGATTATTATTTTTGAGTGAGAATACACTGCTCATAACTACTCCAATTCTGTTCAAAGTTGCCCTTTGATGACTGTTAATGAAGACAGTAAATTTTGTTGTTTTCTTACCAGTATTCTCTTTCAGTGCAGTATTGCTAATATTTTGGGGTCCAACTTTAGAAGACACACGGCTAAATTTGCATCTACCCATGGATGACAGAAGAAAACTTTCTAACACTGTGACACTGTGAAATGTGCAAACATGGGTATCGGCGATACTGCAGTCTTAAATAACAGATGATTGGTGCTGGGTGCTCTGCATTCTGTACAGAACAGCCGGGGAGTGGTGTTTTTGAGGGTGACAATTTTGGTGACAGGGGGCAGATGCTTCCTTACAGAGTCCCCAACATATAACAGGAGTAGAATTTCCAAAGTAAGGTGGTGAAAACAGATTATCGCCACGTTTCTTTTGAAATTTGCTCAAAGGCAAGGTGAACAAAAATGAGAAACATAATACAAACTCTGCGTGTAATTAAAAAGAAGAAATCTGCTCATTGTAACTAAAGTAGGTGAGGGTAAAGGATGGAATGTAAGTAGATGATCTATCAAAAAGAAGAAATTTCAGACTCTTATTGCTATGTCTAAGTTCTGTTACGTTGATCACTTCCGAACACCTACTGAGAGCTGGGGACTAGAATATTATCAAATAAAGATTTTTTAAAGGTAATTATTACCACAGCAGCAAACTGATGCCAAGGCAGAGAGACTGGTTGCTAGTTGCTCATCCATTGTCAATGCTGCACCTCTCCTTACTAAGAGATCCAGACCACATCCACTGCAACAAAATAACTGAATAAAAGATTACATTTCCCAGTCTTCTTTGGATCCAATGAAATATAAGCAGAACCCATCAGAGAGGGTATCTAGGAAGGGTTTTTTTTTTTAAACTTTTATTTCTTTAGGTAATCTCTACACACCTGATATGGGGCTCAAACTCACAACCCTGACATGGACAGCCTCAAGCTCCCCTGATCCAGACAGGCGCCTCTCTAGGAAACTTAAAAAAAAATTTTTTTTTGGTAATCTTTCTTTATTTTTGAGAGAGAGACAGAGTGTAAATGGAGGAGGAACAGAAAAAGAGGGAGACACAGAATCGGAAGCAGGCTCCAGGCCCTGAGCTGTCAGCACAGAGCCCAACGCGGGGCTCGAACTCACAAACTACGAGATCATGACCTGAGCTGAAGTCAGAGCCTTAGCTGACTGAGCTACCCGGGTGCTCCTCTAGGAAACTTTTTTAAAGAGAGAGATTTGTCCCTTTCCCTTTCCCTGTTTCCTCAACCTTCCTTTTTGGATTAGAGATGTCGTGTCTGGAACTGCAAGTCGTTTTGTGTCATGAGGCAACCTCAGTGATGGAAAACACATGCTGGGAAAGGAAGAGTAGAAAAATAAAGAGGGACAGTATTCCCTAATGCCGGTGAAGCTGCCATACCCGGGCCGGAGTCCTTATGTTCACCATTTCTGTGAGACAAAATTAAGCTTCCCTCCCTTTAAGCCCCTTTATTTTTGGGTGTTGCATTCTATGCTGTTAGCTAAAGTCAGTCCTAACTGGTACAGAGGCCTATAGTGATTTCATGTGGCACACAGTAAGAATGTTCTTAGAAAGGCTGGTGATAGAGTGAAAAACAAGCATTAAGCCTTTAAAAGAATAGGAATTCAGACTTAAGCACAGAGCCTTCCCTGAGAAACATTTTTCAGCGAGTTTATTTTTTTGGATAAGAAGTTTCTCTCTGTTGGTTTTATGATTATGTTTCTCTTCTCTATCATGAAACAGAGTGGCTTTTGTTTGTTTCCCATGAAGCAGATAGAAAATTTGAGTCCTTGCTTTGACCATGGTTTTTCCCAGTGTCATGAGGCCTAAGCTTTGATCAAAATTTTTGTCAGCATTGCGTGTCGCAGGCTGCCGTGCGGTAATGAACGGTGGACGAGTGCCCTGCTCATTCTGTTCATAGTCAATAAAAATGCCATTGTGTGTGTGTTTGTTGGCACTGCCTGCATATGTGGGTCTAAGGGTTAGGGGAGAGAAGCAGCGATAGCTTTTCTTACTTGAGTTAATTTCAAGGCTTCCTTTTCAAAGACTTGTTGAGGTCTTGGGTATTAAAACTCACATATATATACATATATATATGTACATATACACACATGCGTATATATATATGCACACACTGTCCTGGCTTCCAGTAACTTCAGAGACTTTATCATCCTTGTGCCCAGTGAAGATACACAAATGGTCCCCCAAATATTTAACAAAGGTATATGCATGTTTTATATATATAGGTCAGAGGAAATTTTTTTCACTCTGTATATCGCCTCACATAGCTCACTGCTGCACCAATGTGATATGATAGGGACAAAGAGAAGATGTGACGTGGTTGGTAGGGGTCGTTACAAAGAGAAACAGAAGAAAGGTATTTGCCCCTGGAAATATACTACCCATCTCTTTATGAGATTTTGCCAACACATATATTTCAAAACCAGCCAGCAACACCAAGGGATCTGGACTCGACTGAACTTCTGCTGTTTGAGTTTTTTGCCACATCCACAAGAATGACGAGATCTTGTAGTTCCTACACGTTGACCAGATAAAGGAGAAGAAGGAGTAAGCATTATTATCACCAGGTATCACTGTCAAAGAAAGAGGGAAATTTAGCCTGGAAATCCATACTTAATTTCTTCTGGAACGCAGAAGACTCTCCCAATTTGGTAGATGCTTATCTACCATTTTCACTGAAATACTATTTTCCCAAGGGAAGATGAGAGGAGAGAAAGAGAGGATCCACAATATCTTTAAATGCAAAGCGTCTCCAGCCATCTTTATTTTCATTCTCTCTCAGCTCCATTTTGGCAGTCTTGTCCTCCTTTAGAGGATGGGAAGAAAGCAACCAGGCCAAGCATTTATTCCCTGGGTGGAAAAGTCAACGGAGGCTTGTGTGAACAGTAATACTAGGGGCACAGTGATTCCCAGGGGCACAGTGGTCCCAGGTGTGCCTAAATAAGCACCATATGTAGGCTACAGATTGGGTATTCAGGATAGAGGGGGCTGAGCAAGATGGAGAATTTTACCGTACTTGCTGGGCCAAACTACCATATTATAATAATAACCTTAAATGTTTGCTAGATTATACCCATATTGATATAGTTGATTATCAAATGTTTCTCTGTCCTAGCTCACATAGAAACCCTCTGCAAGCTCTCAGTGATCCTGGTCCAAGGGTATACTAGGCTGCTTGATGCTGTTCCACCCAACATGGATGCACTATCAGTGTTTAAATGTTTTTTGTCTGTTTGCATAGTTTCTATTGCTTGGACTCAAGCACACTGATATTTTGCACTGCAGTGTCTAATATGCTACATTCCCATTTATTACATTTTTTTTTTACCTCAGACATATTTCTGTACCCATGTTTTAACATCTTCCATATCTCTATGTAATATGCTTGATTTTCTTCTACCTTTTTGGAAATATGGTTTTGAGTAATAATAATAGCTTTTTTGATATCACCGTCTAGTGTTTCTATATCATGTATCTGTGACATTTCCGGGTCTATTTTATCAGTTGATTTTTCTCATCATAAGTTGTGTTGTCCTGTTTTTATATATTTTGTAATCCATATATATATATATATATATATATATATATATATATATATATATATAATTCAGAGAGAGAGAGCGCTAGTTGAGGAGAGGGGCAGAGGGAAACAGTGAGAATCTTAAGCAGGCTCCATGCTCAGCACAGAGCCTGAGGCGAGGCTCGATCCCACAACCCTGGGATCATAACCTGAGCCAAAATCAAGAGTTGTACCCTCAACTAACTAAGCCATCCAGATGCCCCATATATGTGACAGTTTGTTATTGGATATGGACCTTGTAAATTTGTTGAATATCTGGTACATTTTTATTCTTATAAATATCATTGAGCTTTGTTCTGGGACACAGTTTTAAAAAAAAACACCACCAACAACAGTTGATTCTATAAAAGCTCTACTCTGAGTAATTTTTGCATTAAGTTATAGGAGTTTTCACTCTGGCTAAGAAGACACAAACCATTTCTCGTCCTGTGTAAGACTTCTGGTTGTCTGTTTCTTTTGGATGGTTTTTGTCTTGACCTCGGGTATTTTTATCATACACATTCATTAGTTCTCATTGAAGACTAGAGGGAGACTCTTGGCCACATTGGCTCCCCTAGATACCCAGCTTCGTCTCTTCAATTCAGAGAGATGGTCTAATTCCCCCCATCCACCCCACCCCAGTCCTCCTTGCTGTGACTTGGAAGTTATCTCTAGGTAGTAAGCTGAGTCAATTATAGGGCTCATCTCGTTTGACTCCCTTCTTTGAAGAATCACTGTCCTGCATTATCTAACATACAATGTCTGGAAACCATTATCTTCACATATTTTTTTTCTTTTTTGTTGTATATGCACTTTCTTGTGTCAAAACCTTTGACTGATGTGTTGTTTTGCTGCATGTTTTATGCATTTTTTATAACATGGCATGTGCTATTTAGAGAAAGTGTGTGTTAGAAGTTTTGACACAAGTGCTTTAAAAAAGTCACTGCTTTTGCCTCTTGGCTTCCTATATTTATGTTTTCATTTTCTTTTTTATGACTTTTTCAGGAGGTAGAGGTTTCTCATCTTCCCGATATTGGCTGATGTCTTATTTTATTTCTACATGAATACCACTGAATCAGCTATAACTTTGAGATGGGTTGGTTGTGTTACTTGGTCACCAGGATTAGTAAATACTAAGTAGTGCAACTGGGACCTAATGACTGAGAAGAACAGTTTTACAAGTTGTTCTTACTTAGAATCATATGATTGACTATAACTTCTTCTGGTTTGAAGATGTTTTGCATTACCCATGTACAATTACAATCTTTCTTTTATCTCAGCCTGGATTAATATACCTTAATATGATTCCTACTGACAAGAACTGGTCTCTGTCTCAGACTCTGTCAGACTGGTTTTTTTTTTTAAACATTTACTTTAATTATATTAATAGCAATAAAAGTAATAAAAGTCAGCAACTATCTAACTTTATGGGTTTTTAATACCAACTATAATTAAATGCAGAGTGGCTTACAAGAGATTTTCATAAATATACTCCTTTATTTGAAGAATTTATCCAGTAAACTAACTCTGTGATGCATGGCAGGGACCAAAAATCCCTTTGCACAGCTAACATTGAACTTGATTTGGAATGTCTTTTTACAAAAGCGCTGTTGCAATAGCACATGTAGCTTCTTATAAAGGAAGAATTTCTTGATTTCACGAAAATTGGCTTCTCTTAATAGGGTTCTATTTTAAAAAAAACTATATATTTTTTTAAAGTTTTTATTAGAAACAAAAATAGAAAGCAGTTTGGAAATTTGCCAGGGTCAAGCACTATCAATTAACTGTGTGGAACCTTCTTGAATGGACAAAATAAAAATTATAGACACTAGTTATAAAGTCTTAAAGCCCTTACAGCTCAGACCCCTATGCCTTCCCTGTCCAATAAAGTAGCCATAAGTAGCATGTGGATATACGATTTAAATTAGTAAGCATTCAATTCCACTAGCCACACTTCAAAACTATGCAGTAAATGATATAGAACCACTAAACAATGAGATAAAAAGAATTATTATTAACATCATATGTCCAAGAAGGTAGAAGAAAATCAAGCAGGTTACACAGAGATATGGAAGATGTTAAAAAATATACAAATCAAACTTCTGGGAAAAAAAAAAAATACGTCTGTGGTGAAAAATATACTGGATGGCAATGTTGGGAATGTAGCAGTTTAGACACTATAAAGGAAAATATCAGTGTGCTTGAAGTCCAAGCAATAGAAACTATGAAAAGGAAACACACACACACACACACACACACACACACACACATACACACAAACATTAAAAAATATTAATGATGTATCCATGTTAGGTGGAACTATGTGAAACAGCCTAGTATACTTGCTGTTGGAGTCTCAAAATGATGGTGTGGATAATCTTTTCAGCAAGTGGTTTTGGAGCAATTGGATAAACATATGTGAAAATGAACTTTGACTCTTACTTTAAATTGTATGTAAAAATTAATTCAGAATAGATCATGGACCTAATTATCAAAAATAAACCTAAACATTTTAGCAGAAAACATAAAACCTTAGTGACCTTAGACTTGGCAAAGATTTCTTTAAGCCAACACAAAAATCATGAATTATGAAAGAAAAAACATAACTTGAACTTCATTCAGAGGAAAAATGTTTGCTCTTCAAAAGACACATTAAAAAAAGGCAAGTCACAGCGTGGGGAAAATATTGAGAAAGTCGACATGTGACAAAGAATTTATCTATAGAATAGATAAAGAATTCTTATAACTTAATCATAAGAGGCAAAAAAGAAAAAAATTAAAAATGAGGAAATATTTGAATAGACATTACACCAACGTAGATACCTGAATAGTAAATAAGCACATGGAAAGATATCCACCCAGTATTATTAGTAATTTACGGAAAGGCAAACTATGCTTACAATGAGCTACTGTTGACATACCGACCAGAATGGCTACAATTAGAAAGATTAGGAGTACCTGGGTGGCTCAGTCAGTTAAGCTTCCATCTCTTGGGTTAGGCTCAGGTCATGATCTCACAGTTCCTGGGTTTGAGCCCCGTGTCGGGTTCTGCACTGACAGCATGGAACCTACTTGGATTTTTCTCTCTCCCTTTCACTCTCTGCCCCTCCCCCGCTCTTTCTCGCTCAGCATAAATAAACTTAAAAAAAAAAAAAGAAAGAAAGATTAATTATACCCAGTGTTGGTGAGGACGTGAGCAACTAGAACTCTCAAGCACTGCTGTTTGGTATATAAAATGGTAGGCATTCCAAAAGTAAGAATATTCCAAAGTATACACCCTTGGAAAACAATTTGGTGGTACCCAGGAAGTTAAGCATATGCTCGCATGTGATCTATTCCACTGTATGTACTCCATTCCTGTGGTATTTATTCAGTATCATTATTGACCCAGTTCTGGGTAAACATTTATTGTATCAAATGCAATCTAGGCAAAATTCAACATTCAGTCAACAGAAATGTCAACGCCAGTGTAAACAAAATAAAATACAATGCGTAAAATAAACTTAATGTGTAAAAAAAGTTGCTCTCGTTCCTACTAGTCTTTGACAAAGAAGCTTCATATTTCTTTCCTGGTGTCAAGCTGTAGTTCCTGTCCTTCTCTGCTCAGCCTGGGGGCGCGGCTGATGGGAAAATGTGGTGCAACAGCATTGGCGGCTTTGGCTTCCACTTATGGCACCACTGCCTTTTGTTACACGTGGCCCATCATTTTCTCTCTCTGCCTAAAACGGAAAGGTATGAGACTCCATAAAAAAATTCAATAACTCAATGAGTCCTAACAGAAAAGTGGATAAAAATAATACGTTAATTAAAGTTCTCAGAGCCTAGTCATTTTTTCAATATCATGGCTCTTGGCCAATGTTTTTACACCTGTTTTAGCTTAGCAGAATTGAGAAAACAATGGCCAACTGAATAATAACAAAAACAAGTCTACTGATTCTCTCTACATTTTGAGAACTCTAAATAAGTTATGTTGTAGAGAATTATGTAGGTGGAGAAATGCTTGATTGAGCAATAATCTTATTTGGAATGTAAAAGTAATTTAGCTTCTATGTGCTATTGCAGTTACCTAGAATTTAAGAAAAGATATCAAGTTAAGAGACAGTGTTCAGCTCGCTGTCAAGAACTGCTACTCAACATGAAACTTCTTTTCTCTGTGTTTGCTTCTGTGTTTCTATAGGTCATGGTAACCTGAAAAGTTAATTTTAACTATTCTCTCTAAGGAATTGCTGAGTAAACCCACACAATTGTGACCCTAACCATGTGCCTTTATCCTTGTTTTGGTAGGGGTTTATCCTGCAAATGCATTCACAATAAAACAGAGGTAAGGGGAGAAAAAAAATCCTCTGAATAATTTATAACAAAATTTGCCTCTTCCTGAAGAATTGTGGACAAAAGTCAGAGGAGTTCCACTGCTGTCTATTCCTGTTCAATAAAATTCCGGAAGTGATATTTTTAATTTACTTGGTCTAGAGAGGAATAAAAGAAGTAGGGCTTTCCAGTAATGCAGTAGCTTTGGACTGCTTAATGTGCATAAGCGTCCCTAGGGAAGCTTGGTAAGCACAGGGCACCTACTTACAGGGTATGGAGCTGGAACATGCATTTTAACAAGTGGCCTGAGGATTATTCTTTCAAAGCATGATCTCCTGTTGGCCACTCTTGGTTTCATTCAAGTGAATATTAGGTAAATCCCTTTCTTTGGAATTTTCATGCTAGCAAGTCTTTTAGGAAGGTGCTCATGGATTTCGGACAGTAAGACCTCCAACTCCAATACACAAACTTTTTATACATTGTGACTGGTCAAAGGGCTTAACTTCCATTAGAAGCACCACAGAGGTGCAAAATGTAGGTAGCCAGTGAGCTGGTAAAATCAACTAATCCTCCTAAGGAGATGTATTCAGTTGACCTGTCTTCAAGTTAAATTTCAAAAAGCTAGCTAATTCCATTTCTTTGTGCATGTATGTATGGCGCCATTGTTGAGAAATCAGTTTTACATGATGCCATCACATCAGGTTAATAGTTGTCTCCCACTGTTTAACAGTAACAATGAGCAAGAAATGAGTAATAGTTCTTTCTCAACTCAAGCTGTCTCATGACATTTACTCACAGGTAATAATAAGACATTCTCTACTTAATTAGAATAAGCAGACACAAACTAAATTCAGTAAACATAACCTCCAGTGCTAATAATAATAATAATTAATAATAGTAAGTTTGAGGGGCGCCTGGGTGGCTCAGTCGGTTAAGCGTCCGACTTCGGCTCAGGTCATGATCTCACAGTCCATGAGTTCGAGCCCCGCATCGGGCTCTGTGCTGACAGCTCGGAGCCTGGAGCCTGCTTCAGATTCTTTGTCTCCCTTTCTCTAACCCTCCCCCCATTCATGCTCTGTCTCTCTGTCTCAAAAATAAATAAACATTAAAAAAATTTTAAAAAAATAATAAGTTTGAAACTTGTTGGGTTTAGTTTTTTCCCCTCTGCAGCTGGGGTCTGCCTATGAGCTGGCTGCTCTCAATGAGAGAAGGGAATGTGGTATTCCCTCACTCTTCTCCCAAATTCTGCTTCTTTCCTCCCTCTGAAGCTGGCTAACAAGACTTTCCATCCTGTTAGAATGGAAAGAAGAAGAGAGGCAAAACATATATTGAAAAGATCAGTTGTAGCTGGTACGATTATAAGGGGCCTTTACTCTGTGAAGGATAGCTAGATTTTTAAGCAGATCTTTCTTAGACATTTCTGCTAGTTATTTTGCAACTCCCTTGCTGACCCCTCTACCAGCCTTTCTATCAAGAGGGCAAACAACTTCTTGGATTTCTGGGTTTTCCAGGGTCCATGCCAAATGCTTTTTCTCTGCCCATGGCCCTTCACTCTCCTAGATAGTTGCTTGGGTAAGATTTTAAGTGGTCACAGGTCCCCACTGCTACCATAAGTTTGATCCCTAGATTTTATGTAGCTTTGACCCATTGTCAGAGGGGAGGAAATAAGGGTACTCCCAAGACATAACCCTTTGCTCCTGTGCCCCAAGCTGCTTTCGACAACACTTAACTTAGTATTTGATGGCCAGTATATATCTGTATCTCAGTAAAAAATTCCAAATTTATTGGTTTGTTATACAAAAATCATACTTTTTACAGCAAAAAACTTAATAAGGACTATGGCATATGAATCACTTTATTTCCTAGACAAATATAAATGACACTCAATATGACAATTCTGTGACAAATATGACCTCCCTTCCAAACAAACAAAACAAATAAAAACGGTCTCATTTGGTCTATTCTGTATCTTACTCCTATTTGAATTCACTGAAAAGTTTACCATATAGCCTAACACTTCCTTAACAAAAGATGTAACCTAGTTTTTCACTCCTACCTTTGCTTACGTTCTTTCAAAAATTATTCATCTAATATTTATTCTTTGTGAAATCAAATACCTAATGAAAAGGACAACATATTGTCTCTACCATTAACATTCTTTTCTACATTTTCTTTTTACATCTAGGCTAATATTGTTTTCTCTCTTCTAATTATAAACTTTTGGAGAAATAAGGCATATATTTTGTGTCTAAGAAAGTTTTTATGGGACTTTCTTCAGTTATAGGGGAATGAGACATGAAATATTATGAATTATAGTTAATTAGACTCTGTAGAATCCTAATCTATATACTTTTTTATTTCCTTTCTTTTCTATTGCATTGTCTGGGATTTCCAGTATGATGTTGAAAAGAAATAGGGAAGAGTGGGCATTGTTGCCTTCTTCTTGATCTTAGTAAGTTGTTAGCTATAGTTTTTTTTGTTTGTTTTTTTGCAGATATTCTTTATCAACTTGAAGAATTTCCACTCTCATCCTAGTTTAATGAGAGTTTTCATCATAAATGGGTGTTGGATTTTGTTAAATGCTTTTTTTTTCAGTATCTAATGATATGATCATGCGAGTTTTCTTTTTTAGTCTGTTGTTGTAATGGAGTCACTAATTTTTTTATTTAAAAAATTTTTAATGTTTATTTATTTTTGAGAGACATAGAGAGAGGGAGAGAGAGAGAGCACGAACAGGGAAGAGATACATAATCTGAAGCAGGCTCCAGGCTCTGAGCTGTCAGCACAGAGCCTGACACACGGGGCTTGAACTCACAAACTGTGAGATCATGACCTGAGCAGAAGTTGGACGGTTAATCAACTGAGCCATGCTTGTGCCCCACACTAATTGATTTTCAAATATTGAGCCAGGCTTGTTTATCTTGGATAAATCCTACCTGGTTGTATTGTATAATTCTTGTATACATTGTTGGATTGGTTTCCTAATATTTTGTTGAGGACTTTGGTGTCTTATATTTTTTTAATTGGATTTTGATATTAGGATAATGCTGGCTTCATAGAATCAGTTAGGAAGTATTTTAACACCCGTTCTCAGATTAGGAAAGAAGAAACAAAATTGTTTGCCAATAACAGCAGAAAGTTTAAAAGAATTGACAATTTTTTTAATTAAAGAGTGATTATGGCAAGGTTGCAGGATATAAAGTTAAAATATAAAAGCCAATTGCTTTCTGATACAGCAGCAATGAAGAAGTAGGATTTGAAGTGAAAAATGCATACCATTTAATTAGCACCCAAAAAATGAACTACTTAGGCATAAACCTAACAAAGTATGTACAAGATCTATTTGAGGGGAACTACAATAACCCTGATAAATAAAATCAAAGAAGAACTAAATAAATGGGGAAAATTTTCATGCTCACGATTAGGAAGACTAAATATTGTCAAGATGTTAGCTCTTCTCAATTCAAACAAAATCTCAGCAAGTTATTTGGTGGATATTGACAAACTGAATCTAACATTCATATGGAAAGGCAAAAGACCCAGAATAGCCAGCACAATGTTGAAAGAGAAGAACGAAGTTGGAGGCTTGGTAGCACATGGCTTCAAAGTTTACCATAAAGCTACAGTAATCAAGACAATATGGCATAGGTAAATAGATCGATGGAACAGAATAGAGAGCACAGAAATAGAGCTACATAAATATACCAACTTATCTTTGACAAGGGAACAAAGGAAAATGAAGCAAAAATAGTCAAGAAATGGTACCAGAAAAACTGGTCATCCACATACAAAGAAACAAATCTAGATTCAGACCTTGTATCCTTCACAAAAATTAATTCAAAATGGATTATAGACCTAAGAGCAAAATGCAAAACTATTAAATTCCTAGAAGATAAACATTAGAGAAAGCCTAGATGGCAATGGGTATGGAGATTACATTTTGGATACAACACTAAAGGCAAGATCCATGAAAGAAATCTTTGATAAGTTGTACTTTATTAAAATAAAAAATCTTCCCTTCTGCAAAACAGCAATGTTAGGACAATGAGAAGACAACTCATTGACTTAGAGAAAATCTTTGCAAAAGACACATCTGGTAAAGGATCATTATCTACAATATACAAAGCATTCTTAAAACTCATATAAGAAATCATTCAACACAAATAATGGGCCAAAGACATTAATAGATGCTTCACCAAAGAAAGTAGACACATGGCAAAAAAAAAAAAAGAAAAAGAAAAAACATGAAGAGATACTCATGTGTCATCAGAAAAATACAAATTAAAACAACAAGATAGTACTATAAAGCTGATAGAATGGCCAAAATCCAAAACACTGACAACACCAAATGCTGATGAGGATGTGAAGGGACAACTGTCATCCATTGCTGATGGGAAAGCAAAATGGTACAACCACTGTGGAAGACAGTTTGGCACTTTCTTACAAAGCTAACCATACTCCTACCATACAATCCATCAGTCGCACTCCTTGGTGTGCCCAAAGGGTCTTAAAACATGTCCTCCACACAAACTCCTATACACAAATGTTTATAGCAGCCTCAGTAGGTGAATGGGTAAATAAACTATGGTACATCCAAACAATGGAATATTATTCAGTGCTAAAAGAAATGAGAAAAGATTCAGAGAACTTAAGTGAAAGAAGCCAATATGAAAAGGCTACATAGGGGCGCCTGGGTGGCTCAGTCGGTTGAGCGTCTGGCTTCAGCTCAGGTCATGATCTCGCAGCTCGTGAGTTCGAGCCCTGTATCAGGCTCTGTGCTGACAGCTCAGAGACTGGATCCTGTTTCAGATTCTGTGTCTCCCTCTCTTTCTGTCTCAACCCACTTCGCATTCTGTCTCTGTCTCTCTCAAAAATAAATAAACATTAAAAAAATGTTTTTAAAGGCTACATAATGTATAATTCCAACTATATGACATTTTGGAGAAAGGAAAACCATGGAGAGAGTAAAAAAAAAAATCAGTGGCTGCCAGGGGTTGGAAAAGGAAGGGAGGAATGAAAACAGGATTTTTAGGGCAATGAAACTACTCTGTATGATACTACAATGGTGTATACATGTCACTGTACATTTGTTCAAATAATTTCTGCCCTTAACCTTAGAGTTTGGAAATTTGAGAGAGAAGACTAATAAATTACAGTTTTAAAAACATTGACTTGGAGGGCCAGAAACAACATCTAACTCTTAGTTCTGCTGGAAACCAGTTCTGAGAAACTGTGAAAATCACTTACCTTCTCAGTTTTCTTCTCTGTGGCCAGAAAGACTTCTCATATTCCTTTGAACTCTGAGATTCTATGATGCCACAAGATCTAATTATTTCACATCTCTGGATGTGTGGGAGTATAGACAGGCGTGTGTTTCTCATAGGTACCGGTTAGTATTGTTCCGCATTTTCAAGCATGTAATTTTCTGTGTATTCTATTTCTTCTGGCCATTGTTCTCCTGAGGGAACAGTTTGTACTTTGATTACAGACAGCAAAAGGCCATCCCTGAGAGAGTACAAGTTGCCTCAGGAGAAGACCAGCTCCACTGGACGTTTTTGATTTATTAATAGCCATGACTTATGTGCACTAGAGCAGCGATTGCTATGTAGAAAACAATGAAAGAACCAGTGGTGGCCAAAATGACATTTAGAATAAGGTACAGCACCAGTCTGGGGATAATTTCTTCTTCAAAAAGTGTTTAAACAACCCAGTGGAGGCCAAATAATGTTACTCACTGTCCACCCATATATGAGCATGAATATATATGGATTTAACAAAAGGAGCACTTGTGTGTAGGTGTGTGTGTTTATGTGCACTCTTTTTAAAATACAAATAACTAGTGTAATTTTAGGAGTGATATTGGCCATGACACCATGCACACGCTCAGTTTAAAGGGAATGTAGTAAATTTGATCTGTTTCTTATTATTGCCAGATATAAACTTCCTACAATTAGAAAAATAAAGCAATCTGCCAACTAAAAGTAACATAATAAGGGAATTTTCTCTTCAGGATAATTTTTGAATATATGGTCCATCAAAATCCATATCACAAGTAAGCTAAATAAATTAAGGAATAACTCAAAATAAGGCAGCTGAACCAATTTAATGTGGTGATTGAAATATTTCTTATTCAATGGAAATATAGCTATGTCAATCCTGAATCAATCTTTCACTTCCAGAAATGCCACACTTGAACTGAATTGCAAAACTAAATAATGCAAGACCGAATTAACAATTTCAAAAATGAGATTACTACCTTTTGCATTTTGTTTTTTTCCTCAGTGGCACTTCACCTTGAACTTCACTGGCTTTTAACTTGGCCAAGGCCCACCACCCCAGAAACTTTATTTTCAAGAAGCAAGGTGCAAACCATCTTGTGAGTGGCACTGGGGAGCCTACCTGGGAAGTTTCTACTGTCCCTGGGCTTCAACTTTACTATCTTTCTATGTATCTCCTTTCATGCAGAAGCTATCTCAGAGGGGCAGCATTACAGGTCCCTAAGGTGCTTGAATTTTATAGGAATGCGTCACATTTAACAAGCTTCTACAGGATCTCCATTCCCTGCAAGTAACACTTTCCACCTTGAAAAGACGATCAACAACCTCAAGTGCCACAGAATTTCCTGGGTCCCCGGCTAGGAGCACTGACTTCCCTACAACTACGGTCGAAATTGAGTTGGCCGCAGCAATTTTTACCCCATGTTATCTACTGCACATTTATTCAGCTTGACTTTCATACTCAACTCAAGGGTTTTATAAGAGCTGAAGAATAGAAGGTTCAGAGAGCCTAAAGAATTAAGCTAAAGAATAGAGACCTTAAGAGCACAGGTCTCCTTATCATCAGCAATGAGCGATATTAAGTGGGCACCAACTGAGTGGAAGGTTTTAGTCCCAGCTCCCAACAATTCAAAGGTGTTTTTAGATTTCAGGATTCAATATCTCCCTTTAGAAGAAAGATAACTCACCATTTGTCTCCAAGCTATTCTAGCATCTCTTTTTTTCTTTCTCCAACTCAATCATTGTATTCCAGCATGCCAAGCTCCTTTCTGCTCTCTGAATGGCATGTCCTCGTATACCATGGCTTCATAGTTGCCTCTGTCTAAAATAATAATATTCTTGTCTCTGCTTGCTGAAATACTAATGGGCCATTAAGACCCATTATTTCTTCTGTGACACTTTCCAGACACTCTTAGAGATGACTTCCTTCCCATCAGCCTAATGTAGCATTTGGGGGTACCTATTCTATTCTAACTCTTAGCACATTACTTCATAGATATTTCTTTGTCTGTTTCCTTGAGTATGAATTCCCTTAGGACATGAACCACGTTACCCATCTTTGAATCCCATTCAACGGCACAGGGCCTGGCACTCAGTAATGAAAGAGTGAAAGAAGAAGCCAGTAAGGAGTATTTTTTTGCCCTTAGCCTTCAAGCTGATGTACGCTTCTGGAAGTTGCTTGAATTTTGCATTCATGGGTTGTGTTTTCAGGATTATTTTTGTTCTTCAGATATTCATGTTTTAATATTGTGAATGCTTCTTAGGTATTTCCAAGCACAACACTTATTAGAAATAACAGTATAAGATAACTTCTCATTATTGTTCATTGTCATCATTAATAAAAAAAAAGTTTTAAAAAACCACAAAATTAAATCAATATAGGATTTTACTTTACAGGGATATAATTTATATCTTCGGCCTCGAGTCTCCACTGAACCTCACACTTTGTAACCAAAAGTTTCCTTGACGTTTCTACCTAAATGCGGGTAGCATCTCCAACTTAAAATGTCCCGCACTGAACCCCTAATCTGCTTTCTCTTTCCAATGTGCTTCTTCCTCAGCCTTCCTCACCTCAGTAAAAGACACATCTTCTCTTCTAGTTTCTCAGGCTAAAAACCTGTATTCATCCTTGACTCATCTCTAATTTTTAATCCTTTTTCTGATTCATCAGGAATACCCATCAACTCATTTTCAAATCCATTTAAATTCTGACTGCCTCTTACCACTTCCTTCATTATGCACTCTTTTTAAGACATCATCCTCTCTGCCTGGGGTGATTCTAGTAGCCTCCTAAATGGTCACTGGTTTTTGCCAGTGTCCCTGCCCCATAGCATATGTTCCACATAGAAGCAGAATAATCTTACTAAAATGTAACCCAGCTGATGTCTTTCTTCTGATCAAAATCCTCCAGTAATTCCAAGTTCTACTTGGAGCAAAAGTCAGTCTCCTCTCAGTGACTTATAGGACCTGAACAATGTAGCATTTTCTTCTGTTTTCCTCTCTAACTGTGTCTCCTACTATTTTTCTCCTGGTTCAGTCTCCTCCAAATATATTGGCTTCCCTCCTTACCTTACACAAGCCAGATGTATTCCCACTTCAGGGCAATTGTTCAATATGGTCACCTTACCTGGAATCTTCTTCACATAACAACTATATGTTTCATTCTTTCAACTTCTTCAGGTCTTTATTCAAACATCAGCTTCTTGTAAGATCTCCCCTGGCTGCTCTGTCTAAAACTATAACATCTCCTGCTGACTGTCCTCTTCCTTATTCTGTTCATTAACATTTTCTTGTCTTAGCATTTAATATCATCTAACATGCTATATACATTACTTATATACCTTGTCATTTCTTCATCTAAACTAGAATACAAACTCTGTAATGACACAGATTTTTTTTTTGTTTTAGTTCCAAAATGTGATCCCAGATTCTAAAATAGTGCCTGACATCATTGATACTCAGTAAGTATTAGTTGGATAAAATAATGAAGCTGCTAATAATTACATCCCGTGAAACCCAGTTACCCAATGTTATTGTTACATATTCATTGACAACCAAGACACTATGCTCTTAGTATAATCGTTTCTATATAAAATACTTGTATTTTTGGCAGATGAAACGTTGTCTGAAAAATTTCTTATCAAGGCTCAATTTCCTTCCTATTAAAATTTGTTCACCTTTTGAACACAAGAAAATTGTTGCCTTTACCTCACTACCCTTCTTGACCCAGGAGAAAAATTACCCATGACTCAAATATGTCTCTCCAGTAAAAGGGAAAGACAATTGTGCTCAGTGTGTAGGTAGATTATAACGACTATTAATTGACCTTGGTGAATAGGAGAAATTCACCCACCTGTTCAGATCATTCTATAAGAATACCACCAAGCTCAACAGAACACTGGCTTTCAATGCTGTGGGATAAATTATGACTTGTTAACAAAACAGCTAAAATTGCTAATGCAAAGCATAGTCTAAGTATAGTCTTCAGATTAAGGGGATTAGAACTATGATTTATTCTTCAATGTTCAGGTCACATAAAGAATATTGAGTTTCAGGGGTGCCTGGATGGCTCAGTTGGTTAAGCGTCCGACTTCGGCTCAGGTCATGATCTCACGGTCCGTGAGTTCGAGCCCCGCATCGGGCTCTGTGCTGACAGCTCAGAGCCTGGAGCCCGTTTCAGATTCTGTGTCTCCCTCTCTCTCTGCCCCTCCCCTGTCCATGCTCTGTCTCTCTCTGTCTCAAAAATAAATAAACGTTAAAAAATTTTTTAAAAAAAGAATATTGAGCTTCATTCTCAGTGTTGCATTATTATAAGGAAGAAGCCTATCTAAAGTACCTATAGAAGAATTGATCCAAGAAACTATAATTTAATGAACATTAAAGAACAGAGCTAAGCAAAAATCTAAAAGTTGACCGTATTTTAAAATGCTGTCATATAGAAGAAAAAAGGCATATTACAAAAAAGAAAATTCAAATAGCCAATAAACAGAGGAAAATATAATCAACTTCAATAATCGCTCAGGATGTGCAAATTGAAACTACACCCACCATATTGGGCAACAGTTTTAAATCTGATAGTATAAATGTTGGAAGGATATAAAGGAAAAGGAACTTTTGTGCACTGCTTGGTGGGAGAATAAATTGGAATAAGTACTTTAGAGAACATTTTGGCAATACCTAGTAAAATGTAAGATTCATGTATCCTATCGCAGAGAAATTACACTCATGGGTATATATCCCACCGGAATTATATACGTATGTATTCAAGAAACATGTACAATGATGGTTAATGGCTTCAGGAATAAAACAAATAAATTGTGGTGGTGTATTTATACAAAGGCATACTGTTATGTACCAAAAATGAACAAATTACTAATAAACAGCAGCATGGTCAAGTCTTACAACTATAAAACTGAGTGCAAGAACCACTTACCATGTAAGTGTTAAAATTACAAAGAAAGACAAGGGAATTCTTATATATCCAGTCAGAATAGTTAAGTAACTACAGATGAAGGACGGGGTGGGATTGGAGGAACACATACATATCTTTTGGGTGCTGAGAGGGTTCCATGTCTTGATTTCATATGGTGGTTACTTTTATGCCCACTTTTGAATCATTCAGTACACTCTTCTGTATTGGTGCTATAATTAGGGACCATGGAGACAAAGCAGTGATCATTTCAAATGTTAAAAACACGAGAAGATGTAGTTGTTCTAGATTGCATAAGAGTCAGAAATTGTAAACTAGAGAACCTGTTGACAGAGATACAAACTCCATACCAATGAAGAATGTACTTTCTAATGCCTCAAGAAACCCACACAGAAAATGAGTTGCTTCTGGTCCTTTGATCTTCCTGTCACCTGAGAATTCAAGGAGGTTCTGGATAACCATCACTCAGAACTATGCAACGAATGTGTGATTTGGCTGGAGATATGACTTTTGTAAATTCCAATTTTGACATTCTATAATTTTGTAATTCATGGTTTCTCTTCCAACCATGCTTGACTGACCTGATAAAACTCATCCTGAACATTCTTCTGATCGCTACATGAGCATCAAACCTTTGCTGAGGACGTGCCATTCCTTGTTCAGGATTTGAAGCCTTGGCTTACTTGTTAGTTTCTCACTTCTGCTTTAAGGATTACAAATTTAGGACATTAACAAAAATGCAGATCTAATGAGTGTTGTCATCTGGTAGGTGCCCTTTTGACCTAAAGATCAAAACGTACAATTTAAATCAATCTTGTGCAAGAAGTTCAGCTGCAAAAATATGGGAAGAGAGGTCATTGTGCACTTCACCCCCCTGAAATTAAATACTTAAAGCACAAAAAAGTGGCTCTGAAAAACATACTGTTTTCTTCTTGTTCAGCCAAATGACTTTTAAATGTAAAACTGAACTAAATTCCTTGTCATTTGAAGTTCCTAAAAGTACAGGAAGCTATCCTGAAATAGAAAACATTGGAAATTGATTCCTACACTAAGCAAACTTAAGTAGATGCAACAAATGGGAAAAAACGAGATGGAAAATGAATTAGCAAACATTGACAGGAATATGACAATGCCAAGAAAACAAGGAGAATTTAATAGAGATAAATGCTGCTTGAGATGCTTTCTATTTAGGGAAAAATAAATACTGCCTGAAACAATTTTTCTCTGTTTAGCTTTAAGAGAGTATGGAATAAATATTTGAATTATTCCCTGGTTGTTTTGCCATATGTGATATGTCAAGGAAGCAATAATTTCTTTGAATAAATCTGTTTCCACATATAAAAATGATTAGAGGTTCCATCTGATAATATGGTTAGCATATCTCAGTAGTCAGGGAGAATAATATGGAAAGCAGAGGCACAGCTGTGTATCAGTCAGGATGGATTAGGTTATTGCATACGTACAAATGACTCCCAAATCTTAGTACTTTAAGTTAATAAGGTACAGTATATTTCTCAATTATACCACATCCCCATTGCAGGTTGACAGAGGCCTCTGCTCCATGATCTTCAATTTTGGCTCAATTTAATATCTCAAATGCTATCAGGTTCTATGTCTAAGGGAAAGGGACTGTTCAAAGTTTTAAATTTGAGATGAATGCTCCAGTTTTAAAGTGACACAGGCCATTCTGCCCACAAGTCACTGGCCAGAATTAGTCACAAGTACCCACTCAGGGGGTCAAAAATTGTGGTTCTGATGGGGCCATACTTTCTTTGGCACTCCCTCTTTGAGATGTTGTTTCTATGACCTCTGTCTTTGATTCCGGTAAGGTTTTATGACTACTTTTACACATAGGATAGAAGGAAATGACCTTATATCAATGTTCAGGTCCAGCTTTTAAGAGATGAGCAGTTTTCACTTCCTATTCGGGATACTCACTTTGGGAGAAACCAGTTGCCCTGTAATATTTCTGACCTCCCTGGCCCTGCTGTGAGCCCCTAGCCACAGAGAGATCCATGGAGAGGAAGTATGGAGAAAGTTGCCTGGCCATCAGGCATAATCTGGAGAACTAAAGAGCCCATCCAACACCCTGATCTAAGGCCCCCCCTATATGGCTTCAGTCAAATCACCCAGCTATGTCCAGCCACTGAAGCCACCCCAACTAAAGTGGCAGCGGTAAAATGAGCCGTCCCCACTGTGTCCTTCTTTACTATCTGACCCACATAATAGAAAATATAATGAAATCGTTGTTGGCTTACCCCACTAACTTTTAGGATTATTTGCTATGCAGCCATAAAAAAAGCTAGAACATGTACCATAAACCCGAAAAATTGGGAGCATTTTGTACAATTGGGAAATATTTTGTACATAGATGACTATCACAATCTCTTTCTAAAATGCAGTGCACCTTTGTGTAAATATCATGCATGGTTTCTAAATGTTTCTCCCATTTGGTTTACTTACTGCAGTTCTTCTCTCTGCTCCACTGATAAGGATAAATTTCCTCCACAGAGATTTTAATCTGAGGATTTTGTTGGCATCTACTGTATTTCGCTAAAAGAACTAAAAGTTTATGCGTCCCTTGAGCTCCATAATTTGGAAGAAAATTCAGGGCATAGATGAACTCCAATGTTTTTGTGTGCACATGGAACAGAAAAAAAATTAATAGGAAAGAAAGATTATATAAACGAAGTGAAAAGTCTGGATATTGGAAAATATATTGTTGCGACCCCTACTTCTCCTCACAGGAGTCAAAAGGGAGCTGGGAAAATCTGTGAGCTCTGAATTAGAGAACATCTTTCTGGCCTCTGTATCCCTGGCAAAACAAAAGAGGTGACGTTCAGAATTTTGCAAATTCCTGGCAAGACGTTTGTCCCTTCCTTTTCCATAGCACTTACAGCATTGCTTCCGCTCTCCACCTGAGACCATTAGGACTAATCTCAGGTTGTCTTTCTTTCTCCCTATGATTTCATACAAAACCATATGGTATGCAACTAGGAATCTAGTTCTCATTGGTTTCTAATACTAATACTGGAGTCAACACCCATCTGTGCCCCATGATGGCATTTCTTCTCTTCTCTTCCCTTAAAATAGCATTTATCATATAGGACATATTGTACTGGAACTTATTTACTTGACCATTTTTATTCTCTATCCTTACCCCAGAATGTAAGTTCCATACAGGTATGGATATTTATCTGTTCTATTACTTGTGATATTCCCAACACCCAGAAGAGCACATAGCACAGATTAGATTCCCACTAAATTTTGTGAAATGTGTGGTTGCATTGATAGATGAATAAATGTAAATCCCTATCGCTATTTAACCCATCCCTGCCACCCACCTCCCCTCTGGTAACCATCAACTTATTCTCTATAGTTAAGAGTCTGTTTCTTGGTTTGCCTCTCTCTCTCTTTCTGCTCCCTTAGCTCATTTGAATTCTACATATGAGTGAAATCATATGGGATTTGTCTTTCCCTGACTGACTTATTTCGTTTAGCATACTACTCTAGTTCCATCCACATCACTGCAAATGGCAAGATTCATTTTTTTATGGACGACTAATATTCTGTTGTAGGTACATACCCTATCTTCTTTCTCTGTTCTTTGGTCAATGGACATTTGGGCTCTTTCATAATTAGGGAACTCCGTATCTTTAAAAGTGTACAATGATTTTGAGAAATGCTAAAAATAAATAATATAGGACATAGAGACCTATTTGAGTCAGCCAGCAACCCTCTTGGTGACTAGAGATAATGGGGTTATTTTTGAATTGCTGTTTTGCTATAACTTTCTTTCTTTCTTTCTTTTCCTTTATGGTACTCTGCCTACAATTATGATTACCCATTCACCAAGTGAATGGTGGTTAGCAGCCAGTAGATGAACAACTACATTTCTGCCAGAGTTGTGTTAAAAGTTTGAGAGATTAGAGATCACTGAATAAATAACACATTTATTCATCATATCATCCTTTAAATATGTTTTTTCTAAGTACTAAATATAGCAACAGTAAAAAAATTCTATAATAAAATATGATACATATAAAAGACAAGAAATAAAAAGGAAGAAACGTGTGTTTTCATGAAATATTAACTATTATAAATTATATGATATGGCAGTTCCACATACCTGTCAAAAATGTGGAAGACACCAAAGTGAATACAATCCAGAGTAATTGCATTTCCAAAGAGAAAAAAAGTTGGCAATTTTAGAATCATTTTTAAGTATGTTTTAGGAGTCTTCTATACAAAAGAGGATATTTTTTAAAAACTTAGAAAGCATAGTCCTTTTAACTGACATTGAATTCTTTAATATGAGTTATTCCCAGGAAATTTCCTAAACTTCATTTCTGGTCAAGATAATCCAGGTCACCTTTAACGCTTTTGAATTTGTAGCCTACCTGTAAACTTAAATAGCATGACTTTTCTTACACTTCAATTACTTTTCACCAACTAGCCCAACCTCTTAAAACCTCTTCACCCCAGTCCTTCCCATCTCAAGAAATGGTGACTGCATTCTTCCAGTAACCAGTAAAATAGAACAGAACCTAGAACTCATCACTGACTGCTCTCTGATGTGATTCCAATTCATCATCAAACCATACATGTTCTGTCTTCAAACTACATCTTTACACTCCTTCCTCATCCAAACCACCATCATCTCTCTCCTGAATTATACATTATCAATGTGGTATCCTAGGAAAACACCTTGTCTCCTCCATTGCCATCCTACAATTTATTCTCCAAACAGCAGCCATCAAAGCATATGTCTGATCATGTTACTCTTCGGTTTAATACACTGCAATGATTCTTTTCCATCTCAATGAGCTATTGCCATGACTACTGTGCCTTACTAGATTTTGCCATCCCTCCAGACTTATCTCTCATGATTCTCTTACCCTACTCCAGCTCATTCTATTTCTACTACACTTGCTGGTCTTAAAAAGTTCATACTTACTCTTGACTGAATATTTTTACTTTCTATTTATTCAGCCTGGAAAAGTCTTCCCACATATAATTACACTGCTTATTCTATCATTTTCTTAAGGTCTCTACTCACACCTCATGTTATCAAGCAACTTTTATTTCTTCCTCCTCTTCCTACTAGCAGACATGATCTGTTCACACAAGTTTACATCATATTGTTAATACATTTGTTTCCTTGTCACCAACTGAAATATAAATAAGCTCTATGAAAGTAAGGAATTTGTCTGCTTTGATTAATACTGTGTCTATAGCTCTGAGCGTAATGCCTGACACTTAACAAAGTTCCTCATACATACATTAGTGGTTCATGACCTGAAGGCCACCCACATCCTGTGTGACTCAAAAAGGACCCTGAAGAAATGAATCTGAAAGACTCTTGGGACACCATTGCTCACCAGTGCTTTCTTTCCCCTGATCAACCATAGCCTCTACCTTTATTAAAGCCTTAGATGAGTAACCCCTCAAGAGTCTTGTCAGTACTTTCCGTTATCCAATCCTGTGTAACCGATGTGAAAGAATACCATTGAAGTGGTAGGAGAAGCTCCAGAAAGAAAAACCGTTGCGATGCATACATCCAACAAGAGACTAATATTCAGAATGTATGTCACTAAGGGGAAAAGCAGACACAAAAAGAAAAACGTGCAAAGAACTTGGGCATGAATTTCACATGGCTGATTTCATAATGACTAATACAGTTACGGAAAGGTGATCAAATTCCTTAGACTTTAGGGGAAATTCAAACGAAAACCAAAATGTAATACTTGTTCTTCCCACTAAAATTGTACTGCTTGTAGGAATAACACGGGCTTGTATAATAATCACTTTTGAAAATTGCTGTCAATAACTGTGAAAGTTGAACCTATTCAGACCCGATGATCTAGCAGTTTAATTGTAGTATATGTGTCCAATGGAAATGTGTACATCTTTCCTGAAAGTTACACAAAGTCACACTAAAAAAAGAAGTCTCTAAAAGTGCTATTATTTTTAAAAATTAATTTATTTTTTGGAGAGAGAGGGCAAGAGAGAAAGAGAGAGAGAGAGCACATGTGCAAGAGAGGGGCAGAGACAGAGGGAGAGAGTATTTTAAGTAGGGTGCACGCCCAGTGCAGAGCCCAGAGCTGGGCTTCATCTCAGGACCATGAGATCATGACCTGAGCCAAAATCCAGAATTGGATGCTTGGCTGAATAAGCCATCCAGGCACCCCTAAAAAAGCTATTCTAAATAGTTCAAACTGAAAATATCCTGAATATCCTTCAACAGCAAATCGGGTAAAGTTTTATACATGCATATAATGCACTACTATATATCAATGATAATTAAAAATTTAAACCACATACAACAGCGTGGGTTAAATCTGCCAAAGATAATATTAAATCAAAAGCCAGATGCAAAAGAATACATTCTCCATGATTTCAGTTAGAAAAATGTGAGGGGTGCCTGGGTGGCTCAGTCGGTTAGGCGTCTGACTTCGCCCAGGTCATGATCTCATGGTTTATAGGTTCAAGCCCCCCATCGGGCTCTGTGCTGACAGCTCGGAGCCTCGAGCCTGCTTCAGATTCTGTGTCTCCCTCTCTCTCTGAGCCTTCCCTGCTCATGCTCTGTCTCTCTGTCTCTCTCAAAAATATATAAACATTTAAAAATTAAAAGAAAAAGAAAAATTAAAAAAAAGAAAAACTAATTCATGCTGTTAGAAGTAAGGGTGAAGGGAGCATAGAAGGAGCTTCTGGTGAGCTGATATTATTTTATTTATTGATATGGACACCGGTTATACAAGTTTTAATGTTATAAAAAATCATGCAGTTGTGTCCTCATGATTTAAAAATTTTAAGTGTCTGAATTTCAGTGAAATTTACATCATGAGTATTTCCTGATATAATCCAATAATCCTGGAGAACATGGTATTTATTTTCCTAATAGCACATAGTGTTAGTGGACCAAAATATATTGAATTCATAACTGAATTTGGACATTGTTTCAAATTTGTTATTGTTATAAATGGAGTAGATCCCTGTGCCTACTTCAGTGTGGATTTCTCTGTTTATTTCCTTCTCATAAAATCCTAGCAGTGGAAAGATATAACAGTTAGGAACAATTTTTCAGAGATTGTTGGTATGGTACTTCATACTTGGTATAAATAACAAATTGCCCTCTAGAGAGTTGATGCTGCGGAGGATTACTCTAATCTCTAGGTTATCTTCTGTACAACAATATAAAGCCGAAGGATTTGTGATAAATATGGAGTTGTCCCATGCTGTACTCAAGAAGTTCCGAAAGATATTTATTTGTTTTAAAGTATATTGTCTTTGGCGTGAGATTTTTCCATCAAGGGTTTATTCAAGGCAACAGTGCATGAAAATTTCCACATTGTAATCTTCTAAGCAGTGTTTTATAAACAGTATTATAATAGGTTTCCATTCAAGGCAAGGGAAAATGCCTACTTTGTCCAAGCCCCAATCATTTTTTATATCTTACTTTTCATTTGTTAACCGTCCTCTCCAGGCAGCTGACTACTTTCCTGTTCCTCTTCACTGTCATACTCATTCCCATTTCCATGATTTTATTAACTTTGTTCCCTGTATCAGGATTTTCCATTTTCTACCAAACCATAATTTACCCAAACTTTGAAGCTTAGCTCAAGGTCTGTCATAGTCACAAACATTATTCTAATCCTATCACATTTGAGCCTTTTATTTGCTGAATATCCAGAGCACTTGAACGTAAACCGCTACTGTGTCATTATGGGAGCAATAACTTAACGAGGTGCTATTTCAAATTTCTTTGTCACATCAAGTTTTGTACATAGGTTTTATCTTCTTTGCTAGGAAAAATGTGCTTTTCTAGGTCATAGCTGTCTTATTTACCCCTGTATTCCAAAAGCTGTCAAGATACTGTCACAGATACGAAATAAGTGTTTTGAAATAATTAATTAATTGACAAGTACTTATCTTCCCACATCAGCTACTCACACTGGGAAATTTTACAGTAAAATAGCAAAGAAAATTGTAACTTGGGTGAAAATTAACTATGTAATTATAAGATTCAGTTTGGTGACATATAATAGACACAGTCTGTACAGTGAATTCCTTAAGTTTGACTATCCAGTATGGCAGCCATTATCCACAGATGGCCATCATGCACTTGACCTGTGGATAATCCTAATGGAGATATGTTGTAAGAGTAAAAGACACACCAGATTTTGAAGATTTAGGGGGACAAGGTATAGTATCATATTAATAATTTTCATATTGATTTCATATTGAAATGATAATATCTTGGATATATTATGATAAATAAAATGCACTACTAAAATTAGTTTTACCTGTTTTTATGTGCTTTTGACATTTAAATGTGCCTTCTAGAATATGTAAAATTAAATATGTGGTTTGCATTGTATTTCTATTGAACAGCATTTCACTAAGTCCTTTTAGGATACATTCCGTTATTAAAATGGAGAAATGTTAAACAGTGTATAGAAAAGTTTGCCCCTATCCTCAAGAAGAAATTGAAAGGATCAGACAGAAAAGTAAAGCTTTCCTGAAGTGTATTGTAATGAACTAGAGTTAAGATGTGAAAATATTTGTCATGCCAAAGTTTATGGAAATTTAGGCATATTCTGAATATTGATATTTGTTCTTCCTGAAACACTTAATGTATATAATTTTATGCTTTCCCTATTCCAAAAATTTCAGATGATTCTTAAAACATGTCAACCCACTTTTGTGAGTCCATTAATTTCTTACAGAAATATTTACTATTCTATTGGATGATGAGGATTAGCACCATTATCTGAATTTTCTTTTCTTTATGCTACTTGCATTCTTCATACTTCGATTTGCTAAGTGTACACAAAGAAAGAACAATTTTTATGATAGGTAACAGAAAGATGTGTGCATAGGTGTGTGTGTGTGTGTGTGTGTGTGTGTGTGTGTGTGTGTGCGTGTGCATGTATACAGCCCTCATTCTTGGATATAGATATATTTGTTGCCACCACCACTAACCTTCCCCTTTAGTGTTAATTCACAAAATATAGATTATCATTCTTACTTCTCACTAAGTTCACCAATGGTTTTTAAATTGCCAATTTCAAAATATCTTACTTAGCCTCTTAGGGTATTTAGCACAATTGAACACTTATTTGAAATTCTCTCCTGTTTTTGTACTTTCTACCTCTCTCATAGTTTCTTCTTGATCTTTAGGAAATCCAATGGTTACATGTTTATTGACAGTTTTCAAGTCAATGTCTTTGGGCATCCTTCTCTCCTGAGATGCACATTGATACGTATAGTTGACTGCCGAGGTGATCCTGACCATGGCCAAATCTGAACTCACCTTTTTGCTGATAATATTTTCCCATTCAATTACTCAAATCACCCTCTTCCTTACTTTATTAACTCTGCTCCTAAATCCTGTCACCTGTCCATTTTACCTCTTAAATATTTTAAATGTGCATTTTCTGCTTTTTTTTCATTTATACCACTGCCCTAGTGAAGGCCCTCATTATCTCCTTCTTAGAGTACTGTCATAAATTTTTAATCAAATGTGTCATTCTGCCCCCAGTATATCCTCTATACTTTTCCAGTGTTAATTGTTAACAACATGAAAATCCAGACATGTTTTTCCCACATTAAATTTCTTTAAATGCTTCCCCATCATACAGAGCATCATTTCTCAAAGCGGTATAGACCATCACCGACAGAATCACCAGATCAGAGATACTGGAGATAGGCCAGGAATTTTCAGTTGTATAAATTTGTCAGGTAATAACATAACACACAATTCAGTTTGCGAAACATTCTCCTAGAAGGAAAGCAACCAATCTACTTGCAAGGCATATATTGCCCTTCATTATCTGATTATTTTTTCTTAATCTCTTTCATTATTTGTTCCTGCACTGTTGAATCAATATGTAACCCTCTCAAGGTATCATTGTCTCTCAAAAACTTATATCTTTGCACAAAATGATCTTTCAGCTTTAAATTCCTTTCTGTGTTTATTACCTGGCAGTTTTTAATTGAACCTTCAAGGCCAGTTATTTGGCATTGGGGAGTTATTTTGAATCACTACATCCTTAGTGTTTAGTAAGCATCAAAGATTTACCACAGCGCCCAGCACAAAAGCTACCCAAATTCACCATCCCTACACCCCATATTACTCTGAAGTTATTTCCTCACCTTCTCATTCATGTTAATGATAAGTGTCTTTTCTTGCTTTTCATCACCAAGGTTACCTCATTGCATGCAGGGATTTTGTTCTCTGCCATATTCCTTTTTCCTTGAATAGTGGATGGTATTTTGGACTACTGGATGGAAAATTTGTGGACTGCCTCAATGAGTAATTTAGTATTAGAAATAAATAGATAATAAATCCCTGAATTCCATGATGTATGAGGAAACAACAAACTCTGAAGGAAGAACCCTGGTATTCTGGAGAAATGTGATCTAGGCCTAGGTGTCTTATTAATAAGCTGAGAGCAAATACCTCAATGTCTCCGATTCTGCAGTTTCCAAACAGGAAAACAAGAGGCTTTAGAATGTTTGAATGGCTCTCGGCTCCAGCTGGTCTTTACAATGATGTGTGGGGTTAAAATTCACGAAACCAATCTGGGGGTAAGGCCCTAGCGTCAGTGGGTCTGAAGGCCTCCCATGTGGTTTCAATGACCAGTCAGGTTGAGCTCCCCTGCAGCAGGTGAAGGTATGACAGACCCTTGGTGTTCTCACTCTGTCCTTTGTGACCTTCTGAAGTTTCATGTGCAGAGAAACTTTATTAAGCTTTATGCACATATGACCTTATTGCTTTTGGTAAAAAAATTCTTTCTGCCTTAACCTCAAGTGTGACTGGAGGCATTTGAAACTGACAAAAGATCACATCGTTCCCTTCGGGGAAGCAAAACAAAAGCACTGAGGTGGACAAATGCATTTTGTTTTGATTTCTCCAACCAAACATTCCCCTACCTTTTGTTGTGCTGAGAACAGTGTGTTCCTGGACACCTTTCATAATCTCTGTCCTTCTGCCTGTTGGGCTAACGGGTTCCAATGACATGACATTTATGGGATATCCAGAGAGAAGGAGACAAATTGGCCCTGACTCATTCTGAGACCAAGAGAGATGGTTGATATTTCTCTCCAACCTTGGTTTTGTGCCTACACAATAAGCCTATGAGCTAAAACAAGAGGGGACCAGGAAAGATAACACAAAGAATAGTCAAAGGAAGCTAAGTCAGAGCCAGCATTGGCATATTGCATCAGTGAGGCGGCCCAGGGGAGAGCCTGAAGCATTTTTAGTATTAGAGAGAAAACTCAAAAAAAAAAAAACAAGAGGAGGCGCTGTGTGTAGTCAATCAAAAGAAAAAGTCAGTACTCCTTACCTGGTATTCAAGGTTTTCTACTATTTGACCTCAGCCTTCTGTTGCAACCTTTTAATTTTTCCCTTACATTCTCATATCCAGGCAAGTCAAGCATACTTGTTATTTTGTTTTACTCATGTTATGCTCACTGTCTGGAATCCCCATTTTTTCCAAAGACACAGGCTTAAATCTTAGCTTCATTTCAAATTCACCCTCAAATGCCTTCATCCATGCACTCTGACACCTTCCATCCCTTCCCCAAATGGCAGGTACCATCTCCCTGCTGGTGACTATGTAAGCTTATAATATCACATTTGGTTTGATAGGTATATTTGTACATATGTATTTTACTGTACTATAAATTCTGTCAAGGTAGATACTCAGACTCATTCATGTGTGTGCTAACTTTAATTCCAGTTAGGCACTCAATAAAATTTAGTGATAAATGAAAGATGAAAATAAAATTATTTACAAAGTACATGTTGTTCCCTGACAAGAAGGAAAATATTGGCACTTAAAGACCATAGGAAGTACCAGAAAGTCTTATGTTGCCTACGGAATCCGTTGCTGACAACACACACGTCCACACGTAGATAAAATAGTAAATTTAATTAACATCTGTTATGCCATGGCTTCTGTTCAGAGGGCTTTACATGCATTATCTTTTTCAACCTTGACAGTAACCCTGCAAGATAGGTACTATTCTATTTTAAAGGTAAGAAAACCGAGGCTCAGAAAAGTTACTAGTCTTAGATTGAGCTTCAAATTGTCTTTTTGGTTCCTAAATCCTTGCTCTTTCCATCATGCTCCATTGCTTGGATAGAAGTAAAACTAGAAGTCTTAAGATACCTAAGATTGGTAAAAATAATTTCCCACATCCCTATGGCCTTAAAGATTTACAGTCTCTAAAGTGAGAACAAAAGATACAAAACAGGTAGACTTCCCTATCTTCTACAGCGCTTCATTTTCAGTATTGTGATCTTGTTAGATTTTGAAAGGAGCAGATAATTATCACTACAACTATTATTGTGGATATGGGCATCTTATTGACAAGTATAGCCAATATGTATCAGAAAGTTATATGTTTTTTTGCACCTTGTCTGTATAATTTTATTACATCCAGAGATCAAATCTTTTATTTATTATTTTAAAATGCAATCAAATGAAAAGTAGGGATGATTGAAATGATAAGTGGTTTACAAAAACTTTTCTGGAATCCAGCTCATTCGTTATATAAGTGAGCTCTGATTTTTTAAACATTTAAGTCAGGTAATCAGGATATGAAAAAAATAATCCTGGCCTCTTATTCCATTTTAATATTCTTCGGGCAATTTGGAAGAGCAGCAATTTTAGTCATGTTAATCCAAGGACATCCCAAGGTTGATTGGCACCCTAAGATCCAAGTGATTCAATTTTGATGTAATTGAGTCTGTCTGTGCCAGTTGTCCCCTTCTGCTGATCCTATCGCTCATGTCCAAGGATTATTTTCATACGAAGAAAAAATAAGGATGGCTGAGTAGAAAATAGTTACGCAAGTTTTAAAAGTATTAGGCTAACCAAGAAGCTGAAATTTTCGAAAATTAAGAGTAATAGCATTGTGTAAGCAAAGTACCAAACCTCTGTATGTAATCCATTTTGTTATTTCTCAGTTTTTTCCTGATCTGAAAGAATCACTTGATATTCAAGATCTGTAGGGGCTGTGCTTAGACAGTGTGCAAATATACTGAAGCACACGGCCTGGCTTCAAATTACCTCTGGAGGAACTAAAGAAGGTAACTAAAGAAGGCTCTTCAAAGAAGTTTTGACACTTCTATGTTTAAATATTAATTTGTTGGCTTAACAGCTTTTAAATGAAAACAACTAACAAATGTAATAGAAACGGAGGAGAATCAGGTCTGTATTTTACACATGTGTGCCCTTGAGAGGCTTCTCTAAGAGAGAAACAGCAACTCCAGAGGATGGGAATTCACGTTACGTCGAGACCAACATCTGTAATTGCTCTCCACTGAGCTCTGTCAGCACTGATATGCCAAGTGGCACCACTGTGAGATACAGGTTCTATAAACGGTGCCCTTTCAAAAAGACACATTTAAATTTATATCAATTTCAGGAAATTGTCTTTAATGTAGTTCAACAAGTAATGGTTTCTCCAGGGTCTAGAAAAAGGCAAGGTCAAAAGCCTTCAAGGGAACAATGTGTTTCATTTCCCACCCTGGGAATTAAAACTGTAGCAAATAAAACTAATGCTAAATTGGGCCCACTGAGCGAACACACGTATTCCCTAGTATTTTTCATATTACCCATTAAATAGGTTTTAATCTGTCAAGCAATTAGCAATGTGTGCTGATACTTTCATGCATGCTTCAGCTATTCAGCTGAACAGAATAACGTGTTTTGAGCTTACACAACACTCTGAACTCACAAGAGTGTTTAGGCAATTTCTCTTTCAAGAGTCTTACCTCCTTCCAAATAAAATATTCCAAACAAGTTTGTGATTAATTTAGATATTAACAGCAAATCCAGAAATGTTTCTCTTTTTTTTTAATTTTTTTAAATTTTTAATTATTTTTGAGACAGAGAGAGACAGAACATGAAGGTGGGAGGGTCAGAGAGAGAGGGAGACACAGAATCCGAAGCAGGCTCCAGGCTCTGAGCTGTCAGCACAGAGCCTGACGCGGGGCTTGAACTCACGGACCGTGAGATCATGACCTGAGCCGAAGCCGGACGCTTAACCGACTGAGCCACCCAGGCGCCTCAGAAATGTTTCTCTTAATGCAATCGTACCACAAAGACGCTTATGAAAATTGTTACATTTGTCAAACACGTATATTTTTTTGTTTCATCCATTTTTTTTTGCCTTTTTGCTTCTCAAGAAATTAGAGACAGATTCTTTCCTTGGTTGTATTCATAGCCAATAGCCAGTCCTTAATTCAGGACTTAGATAATTTAACAATATCCAAAAAGTAGGAGCTATTAATCAACAATTTTAAACAATTGAGTTCACTGTCTATGTCAGTGGGAATTCAAATAACTACAGTATTCAATGAGTTAGTATTACAGTTGTATATATTCTCATGACATGTTCTCTTGAAAGATGGGAAAACAGCTGATCTTCATTTTTACCCAGAATTGTTTGTCACACATTATATTGAGAAAAGTGAAAGTTTGAGTCTAAAATTTAATCGTGATAGATTGTATGCACAAATGGCTGTAACCATTCTTTTCCCTGTATACACCATTTTTGGCAGTAGAACCTCACAGCCCCTCGTATCAAGAGGTAGTATGTATTTCTCTATAACCTGAATCTGGACTGGCCTTGTGACTTGTTTTGGTCACAAGAATATGATAAATGCCACATGGCCTCTTTCTGAACCCAGGCTTAAGAATGAGGGGAATTATACTGTAAGCACTGTGTCCTGCAAATATTCAAATATACGCCATGATAGTTGCCACAAGCTGGAGTAGAAAAAAACCATAGGCTTTAAAGGTGCCTGGGGGCACCTGTGTAGCTCGGTCAGTTAAGCGTCCAACTCTTCATTTTGACCCAGGTCGTGATTTCACGGTTCTTGAAACCGAGCCCTGTGTAGGGCTCTGCGCTGATGGTGGGGAACCTGCTTGGGATTCTCTCTCTCCCTCTCCCTCTGCCCCCTGCCCCCATGTTCTCTCTCTTTCTCTCTCTCTCTCTCTCTCTCTCTCTCTCTCTGTCTCTCTCAAAATGAATAAACTTTTTTTTTTTAAAGGTGCCTGAACTAAGAACATGTAGAAAGTGCACACACATTCACTGGGTTAAATTACTATGAAAACCCTCTTGTATACTGAGTTCAAGTCACCTGCTTGGCTTTCTCTGCAATTATATTATACATTTCATAATAAAATTTCATGGGATGATAGAGTTTAACTTACAAAAATTAGGTATATTCTGGCAACTTCTATTTGTGGAATTTTGCTGATCACAGATACAAATACAAATTAATAATCCCAGCTGTGTGTTAGAAAAATACTTCTGTCCCTATTATTAAAAATAAAAATGTCCCTATTCTATCTTTCCTTAGCACATAGCCAGTAATTGCCAGTTTTTACTGTAAATTTAATTGCCTATCTACTTCAGAAATCTGTCAAGTTCCTTGAAAGCAGGGACTTTATCTTACTCAAATTGTATCTCTGGCACAAAATGAAAATGTAAATTCCAAGTACAGGAACAATGTGTTTTCATATAAGTATGTCCTATATTCTAGTCCTCTGTGTACCTAAGAATAAGCACTGATTTTCCAGTGTTAATTGTTGTTGGATTTAAGATGTCCCCAAATAAATGAGTCAAGGAAGAAATAAATAAGCAAGATTTGAATTACCAGCTCTTTCCATCTCATGGACAACACTTAATCTCTTTGCAGTTCTCAGAATCTGAGAGCGTAATACTTATGTAGAGACAAGTTCTTTAGTAAGAAAGTTGTAAGAGAGTAAGAAAATAAGGAAAAGACATTCTATGTTAACTAACCTGAATTTAAATTTAAAAAAAAAGGAACAAGGAAAAGCGTTCTTACTGCCTCCTTCTCACAGAAATCAGCACAGACCTTCCTCTCCCTTTGTTCATTATTTCTAGCTTTCCAATTCCAATCAGAAATGTAGATAAAATGCAATTCATGAATATATAAAGGTATACTAATACTCATTTATAAGTATCAAACCTCAACTTTATTTCACTAAAATTGTTAAGGAAATAATACATCTCATATATGTGACCTCCCTTAGAAACTTTTGCATTTGTGTGACTAACACATTTCACATATTATTGTTGCCAGTAGCAGAATAAAGGGGTTCACAATTTATCTTTCTAGTTCTGGGAGGGCTTGGCCAGCAGCATAACTTGGTAATGTTGCCGAGATGATACCAGATTCTGCTTCAGGCAGGAGGCCACAATAGAGAAAACATTCAAATGGTACCTTTAAGCTCCCAAGGAAAGGGCCAACAAAAAACTTCATCTTTGGATGTGGTCCATGAGATGGAGTTTCTGACCATAGAATACCGCGGCCAGTATTGGATTTGCTTCTGAATGTATTATTCCCATTGCATTCTGAGATTCCTGTTTCCACTTTCTTTGTTCTTTTCTCTTTATCCTACCTTTACATACATCTTCAGTCTGCCTAGCTTGTTCTCACCTTCCTTATAATGGAATATTTGAATTTTTCATATGGATCATGTGAAAAATGTAAAACCATACACTCTTATTTTTATATCAAGATATGTATTAATACCTACCTTAAAATGGATAGGGTACCATAGATTAAAAGCCCACTTTGGGGATAATAAAACAATTACTTATGAAGTTCATAGTGCAAAAATAATGTCCCCACCCATCCAATTGATGTAATAAAAATATGTATAAATTTTGCTTTGTTATTGTTATGAATAAACTTCAGTTAACTTAACTCTTAGGGTCCCTTTAGTTTTCTCTATAGTTATTATGGAAAAATAATACTTTGCAGCAGCAAAATAGTACTGATTGAATGACTTTATGTAAATATTTTCATGGTGAAGAGATATGATTAAAAAATAGAGGCTTTATAATTTTTTGCAATACAATTTGTCTTCTTTTTTTAAATGTTTATTTTTGAGAGACAGAGTGAGAGTGGAGGAGAGGTAGAGAGAGAGGAAGACACAGAAAGCAGGCTCCAGGCTCTGAGCTGTCAGCACAGAGCCCGACGCAAGGGAACTCACAGACCAGGAGATCATGACCTGAGATGAAGTTGATGCTTAACTGACTGAGCCACCCAGGTGCCCCTAATTTGTCTTCTAAGCAATAAAGATTTCATAGCTCTTGCTTACTCCATAGTGATACATTTAAAAAAATAAAATAAATACTTTACATTATTTATTTTGTTTTTTCAACTTGTTTTATAATTCTATATACAGTAAGAAAACATAGACATGGCATAAGTTGTGCTTTCCTATAAAAAAAAAAGTTTGTGGTCTACTAAATAATATTCCCCCCCATTTCTTTAGATGGAGAAGGCAGTTTAAAAACTAAAAGGACAGGGGCACCTGGGTGGCTCAGTCAGTTGAGTGTCCGACTTCAGCTCAGGTCATGGTCTGTGGTTTGTGGGTTTGAGCCCCGCCTGGAGCCTACTTGGGATTCTGTCTCCCTCTCTTTGCCCCTTCCCCACTTATGCTCTGTCTCTCTCTGTCTCTCAAAAATGAATAAATGTTAAAAAAAATTTTTTTAATATAATACGTAATTATTGGATACAACACGAATTGACATCTTCTATTTTACTCCTAAATCAGACACATTTTAATTTTAATCATGTTAGTTAATGTCTTATTTTCAGATGACCTTACTTTTTAAAATAGAATTCTTTAAAATAAATGGTTGTCCATAAAAAAAATTTTAACTTTTGATTTTTAATACACTGAAATGAATTATTTAGAAACAATGATTTTTGACTCAAAGACACTTACAGAAAGATGAGCTTATTTGACACTAATAGTTTTAAGAATTAGTCTTACAAATTTACAAATTAGCTTTCCTAATGAATTCTAATTTTCTTATTTTTGGAGAGTCTTTATTTGTTGAGTAATTTTCTAAAACGAAGAATGATAAAGTCTTTGTAAACTTGAATCTAATTTCAAAGAATCAACCATTTTAACAGGGTCAGTAACTCAATGGCAAGAGGCAAGGTTTACATCTATGCTTCTTTCCTTTTTTGGTGATATGTTACTGTAGAAACATTCAGGAAATTCCTGGGCCCAAACAACATACCAAATGAGACAAAAATAAAAGTGTTCTCCCTGGTATTCCTCAACTTTTAAAAAGGATTAATGGCAATCTAAATGTGCTGATTTTATTGCCATATAAAACAAGAGGCAGATTGCATCAGCAAAGCCATAATGGAAAGAAACATCAAGGCTGAGATTTTGAAGATGTTGATATAAGAAAACAAATTAGAACTGTAAGTTCATAGTGGAAACAATCTTGGGGGAAAGTACATCCTGAGTGTTGCGAGATGGGTCTCGCATCATGTCACCTGGGGGACAGCTGTGGAAATGGTGGGACAAGCCACTTTTTCTCTATTAAGGCAAGTTCTTTGAGGGATTACTAACAATGTGATTTTAGAAGTTACAGAAAGAGACCTCTATTCTCCACAATTTCTCAACCTGGAATTTAGAGCCAGAATCGATTTTAGATTTCATCTCGTATTTTATTACCATCTTTAAAAATATTAAAAGACATGCAGCACTTTAAATTTGGCTGAAAGATCAAAACACCCATTATCCCACATTATTTTTATTTTGTGTTTCATTTTACTAACTATATATATTCACTACTAATATAACATATCTATGAACACATTTATTCATTCCACAAATGCTTATCTTGTGCCTACATGTCCGATGTAGAGAATTAAAATTGTGAGAGTAAAATAGACCCAAACCCTGCCATGGAAGAGGTTATATAATCTAATGAAATATATGGACATTAAGGGAATGATATCACATTTTATTAGTTGCTACTATCAGTTAATGTGTCATTATCAATTCTCCACATTTCTCTTCAATTCTTTTAAATAACCGTATTTGTTTTCCATTAAGGAAAATGAAACATAATGTAACCATGCCTCCACCTCCCAACTATGTGTTAATGTTTTCTAATAATGAGGAAATGGAGGCCTGTTGGGAATAATAGGTATCGATTACAGACGGAGTCGTGACAACTCCCTTCCTATTAGAATGTCAATATGGCAGATAAATGGAGACATCACTAGGTCCTACTTTCACCATTTTGCAATAATACACCCATGTAGATACCAGGGATGGAAAATGGAGTTCACCAGTGGATGCTTGAGGAGAGAACAGGTTGTGTCGTGTGAGGACATAGAATTGTGGCACAGAGGGAAACGGAAACAAATTTTACATGCTCTATAGTATTTTGTAAGCCCAACCCTGTGCCCTGAAAGGACTCATTCACATTCTCAAAGGCTACCTTGCAACCTGAGTTATCTCAGAGGGATTGCAAACAGGCCTTCTGACACATCTTCCTGGAGAGAATGAGGGTGCATGGAGGAATCGCACATATAAGTGATGAGAACTTATTATGGACAACACCCTTTCATGTGTATTTTCTCATTTAATCCCTACAATGACTGTATAGGCTGGGTATACCTGTCCTCATTTTATGGATGACCGAAATTAGACTGATTAAGAAAATTGTTCAAGATAATAAGGAGTAGAAATTTAAACCTGGATGTATCTTACTCCCCTGCACCTAAGAACTCAAATGTCTTCAATAAATACTTGAAAATTACCTATGGTAATGAGTACATTTTCTTCCTGTAATAAGGCAGAACTTGTTTGCAGTTCTAGTCCGCAGATTTTGGACCTGTGTTGTAACTTACCAAATTCTTACCAAAATCTGATTGCAGAAGTTTATTCCCCCCATTTTTTGTAGGTGTTTGTTTCAACATCTAGATTCATACGAGGTGAAAAGGAAGCTCTGCCAAAATCTGCAAGGTGGCAATCGGCACTGAAAGAGGTCAGATTTTCATTATGCCAGTTAGCGAACCCAGTTCAACATGTCACCAGTAATAATACTAATACCTTACGTGCTTTAGAAGGCAAAGCATTTTAACCTAAATTAACATGTTTTAAAAGTACTGATATAGCTAGAGAGTATGCTATATCATTATTATTTTGAGATACAGAGTACCAGCAGGGGGAGGGGCAGGGAGAGAGTGGGAAAGAGGACCCAAAGCAGGCTCCACATTGACAGCTGTGAGCTGTTGTGGTACTCGAACTCACAACACTCACAACCGTGAGATCCTGACCTGGTCCTAAGTTGGACGCTCAACCTACTGAGCCACCCAGGGGCCCCACTGCCAACTCTTCTGTATTGAAAATGAATATACAAGCATGCAAAAAAGCTAACATTTGAACACCACAGGAATTAATCATCTCTATGCTATAAAGAAATCCTCTCTATGACAAAGAGTTCAGTACATGTCAATATAGGACCTTAACCTTTTTTAATAACTTCGTTTGTGTCCTAACATATATTAAAAGTACAATCAAAACACTGTGAGGTGCAGATATAATAATAGACAGATCAGTGGGACAGAGTATAAAGTTCCCAATGACAAAGAATGAATACAGATTTAAAATTAAATAAATTATTTCACATAAAAGGCAAAAAATAAGTTTTCGACAAATTATGTTAGAACAATTGTCTAGCCATTAAAGAAAAAAAGTGTTAGACTTGTATACTCTACAGCAAAATAAATCCCAGATGTATTAAAAATATAAAGGCTAAAAAAACTATAAAAGTGCCAGGGATAACATGGCTGATTACTTTTGTTATCTTCAGGTATAGATTTGGTAAGTATTCTCAAAACAATATACAGATATCAAGACGATGAGCTAGGACAGGCCTCGGAGGCTGGTGTGGATTCAGTTCAAGCTAGGGGTGTATGGATATAGCTCTGCATTGTCTCTCTTGGTTTCTCATGGAGACGTGTGTGCAGCCAGTGGGCCATGCTTCTGGCCCAGAGTGAGATGTGCACCAGGTAGAAAGGGCATGATCCTCCCTCATGACCTTTGATGTGAATGCCTGGGAGCAAGAACATAGCAGAACTCAAGTCTACACATTATTACCTATTGCTTTGTCCAACCACAGAACCACGCACTCACATTTATTACTGTGCCTTGGCCTCCACAAGGGGGATATTGATATACTGAAATATACAGAAAAATTTAAAAACCTTCCATATACCAAAACATTCATAACAATAAAATTTGGAAGTATTTCTTAAAGTATCTGTGTCCAGTAGGTTTTGAGGGTAAAATCAGTTCCTCCATCACTGCCAATCTAAAACAGTTGCATAACATACAATCTAAAATTTCAAAGTCTAACAGAATTTTTTTAATGTTTTACTCCTTCAAACAAATATCATGACCTTTTCAGAGATCTTTAATATAATACTTTCCCATTTTTCTTGATAAATGCTGTCATTCTTCTGTTCAACACATGTTTATTTAACACTCACTTTCTTTTAATGTCTATTTATTTTCAAGAGAGAGACAGAGAGAGAATGAGTGGGAGACACAGAATCCGAAGCAGGCTCCACGCTCAGCTGTCAGCACAGAGCCCGACACGGGACTTAAACTCATGAACTGTGAGATCAGGAAGTAAGCCAAAGTCAGATGCTTAACTGACTGAACCACCCAGGTGCCCCCTCACCTTCTTTCAAAGACATCTTATCAGCACTCCTTTCAAAGACTCCTTGAAACTGGGTAATTTGTAAGGTTCACATTTCCCTCCTATGCTGAACATCAAGATGTCACATCTTCCCAACATGATCTCATGAGGATCTCCCATTTGTCATAAGACAAATCTGGGAGCAAATCAGTTATGAGAAAGGTGGTAATTTTGGTGTGTTAATAACTAGGGTGTAGTGGTTTCCAACCTTCCCCTCCTGTGTCCAGCAGTAACGTTCTTGCAAACAACAGTCTGCTTCAAAATTAGTATGGCCATCATCTTTGTATCCTGGGTTTGAATCTCATTTTCCAGGGAAAAAAATAATATCAGCCTCTCTATATAAGGAGAATTCCAGACTATGAATGTTGCCTTTAAGAATGGAAGTCAGCTTTTTTGTCCCCTGATCTTATTGTTCTCACGCTCCTGAAAACCAAAACGAATAAGACTTTTTCTAGTGTTAATAAATTTGGTAGTTTTTAAATACGTATTGACACTTCATATTCTTTTGTTGCTTCAAACTTTGGTAAACGTTACCTACATCATAAAATAATGATTTCTGTGGAAACTAATTATGGTTAGAAAATAGTATGCTGATGTAAATGATTCTGAGTTTTTCTTAAAGGCCGATTTTGTAACCATAAAAATATTAATTTTAATTAAGACTTAAAAAATCTTCCCATTTTTCCTATCCTCTGTGAAAAATAGTTGTAGACACACACAGAGATGTAAATTATAAAAGTCATTTCTGAATTTTTTTCTAAAAGCTAAACACACTCAATACTTTTGTTTAGTGAGATGTTATTTGTACAGTTGAAATCTCTGGTTGGTGGTATTATCTCCCCTTGGATGCCTAATGGACATCTCACCATTATCTTGTCCAAAGGAAAGTTTGGTTTCTCCCTAAAACCTGTTCCTTCCACAGTCTTTCCTGTTTCAGAAAATAATACCATCACCCACACACTTCTTGCAGGCAATATAGTGGTCAACCTTGATCTCTCTCTCTTCTTCCCTCAACTCCTATCCAGTTCATAAGCAAGTCTTGTGGGTTCTACCTCAAAAGTACATTTTGAGTCAGGTCACTTTTGTCTCTTCACTATGCTCCCAAGCCACTAACATCTGGGATGGGACTCATATGATGCTTTCTGAACTGATCTTTCTGCTTTACTCTTTCCCATGTAATCTACGCTGCACACAATAGTCAGAATAATGTATTAAAATTTAGATTACATTATAATATTAAATAATCATTGAGAGTTTACTATGTGATAACACTGTTGTAAGCATTTTACTTTAAAATTTTTTCTCTCCTCAGGGGTACCTAGGTGGCTGAACTGGTTAAGTGTCCAACTTCAGCTCAGGTCATGATCTCATGGTTCATGAGTTCAAACCAGGCATGGGGCTTTGGAGCCTGGAGCCTGCTTTGGATTCTGTGTCTCCCTCTCTTTCTGCCCCTCCCCTGCTCATGCTCTGTCTCTCTCAAAAATAAACAAACTTTTCAAAAATCATAAAAGAAAGAAATAAAAATAAATAAAAATTTTCTCCTCAAAACAACACCAATCTTAAGTCCCATTTTACATACGTGGAAACTGAACTATGTAAAGGTTCAACAGTTGCCCAAATTCAACAATTGGTATTTCAATGTTTATTTATCTTGAGGGGGGAGGGGCAGAGAGAGAGGGAGAGAGAGAATCCCAAGCAGGCTCCTCTCTGTCAGCACGCAGCCTGAGGCAGGGCTCGATCCCGTGAACCATGAGATCATGACCTGAGCCGAAATCAAGAGCTGGATACTTAACTGACTGAGCCACCAGGTGCCCAAAACACCTGGTATTTCATACCCAGGCAGTCTAACACTACTACAGCTCATACCACTAAGTACTACCACAATGTTCTCTGAACATACCATTCTCCTTTTTGAAGTTCTCCAAATGGCTTCCATCTCACTCTTGCTAAAATCCAGTCTTTATAAGGATATCATAAAAGAAGCATGTCTTCCACAGACCCAAGCACACAATATGTATTTAATAAATGTGATTGTCATCTCCATGTCAAAGATTGCTATGTTATTCCCAAAGACTACTAAGAGCAGATTCTCACTAAATGTTCCATGAGTTGAAAGCCAGAACAAATCATTCATTAAGCATCTACAAATAAAGGTCATGTATAAGGGAGGCTGATATCCACATTCTTTAAGTTCTTCATGTTTTCTGGATATATATATATATATATATATATATAGAGAGAGAGAGAGAGAGAGAGAGAGAGAGAGAGGATCTAAGCCACATACAAATGTCTCATAATACAATATTTTCCCCAGAACACAGAATGGATTTAAATCATCTACTATAACCGGGAAAGAAGGGACATACTAAAAATTTTTGAGGAAGCAAGGGGTGAAATCAGTTTTGTATTTACTCTTATTTTTTAATCTTTAGGTATATAAGTTGCCTTCAGTGTATTATGTGTAATTTTATTTTTCTATTTAAATTAAAACTGCACATAGACACATATACATGTACACACACACACACACACATACACACACACATTGTTAAGATTTTAAATAGGCTTAATTGCATTCTGACTGTCAACACCCATCTCCCTAAACTGATTTTACACTTAAGTTCTCTAAAAAGAGGTGGTTTTGGGATATTTAAGAAAAGATTCCTGGATTTGTTAGCTGTTTAATTAGGCCCAGTATTTGTGTTAATTAGCTGGAATACATTTAAGCCTGTAGAACCTAACTCTGGAAGGGTAAAGAACGCAATTGCAGCTTGAAAAAAATGTACTGCAAACCATAGAGCTCTCCATGGTCCTGCCCTCGATGCATCTCTCATGCATCCATGCATCTCAGACAGTGAAAGCTGACATTTGTCTGGCCACCTAGAGATGAATTGAATCTGACTGCCTTAGTTTAAATAGTTACAGTTACAGCACCCAGGTGCCTTAAACTATAATGTCATTCATCTGGTCCATAACGTATCTTCAAGTAATCTCATCTGCCTACTTCTTAATTGTATATAGTAATCTATTGTATGAATAATTTATGAACAACACTCTACTAAAACTGTTGAGAGAGCAATTATGAATAAGACTAGATATCTTTTCTGATTAAGTGTTTGCGATAGTGCACATAATAAGATATACATACAAATAACTGTATTTTAGTGAGGAGAGCACTAAGTAAAAACAAAGCAAATTTTAATAGAGCAATGCACAAAATATGTGGAGACACAAACATACATAAATTTCTGGAAGAATAACAGACAAAGATGAAAATGGTGGACATTTGTGTGCTTAGGAACAGAGAATTCCTATCCAACAATGAA